>NC_139345.1:121247740-121450240 GCF_055883805.1 Amblyomma maculatum | reverse complement strand
GCAAAGGGTGCCAATTTAGTCCGTGCCCCAGCGTGAGGTAAGCCGGTGTATGTGCACGGTACGTACACCCTCGGGGCATGTCTGAAATAATCATAAGGGCGGTCGGGAATTCTGGGCCTAAATCGATAGGAATGGTAGCCCAGCAGATCGCAGTGAAAGGATGAAGAAAGAGAGAGCGTCAGCCTTAGTATAAGGAAAGAGAAAATAAAAGCGGTCAATAACAAATAATCGCAGGTAGTCAAGTTTAGCTCTAATTGTAAATAAACTGGGTAGCTGGGACACTCTCGTGCGCTCAGGGTAGAACAAAATGGTAGTGCGGGTGAGAGGATGCTTGCATCATAACAGCCGAAGCCAAAGTCGCTGTATAGCTAGAAGTGACTATCGGGATACCTAAGTGGCTAGGTCTGTGCGTCTAGGAGCTCGTAAATGGCTAACCTTATAATAGCGCTTTAAGCATTATTTTTGACTGAACTGATGGTAATGACACAGTTCATCAGTTTATCGCCTTAAGTGTACCGAATATGAGCTTCATATAAGAATTGAGTATTTATATGAAAAGCTCAAAGATCGCTTTTAATAATTATTAGACAATATTGATTAGGTGCAAATGTATTTATGCGCAGGAAGAAGCAGGGGTGTTGCGGGCAATGCGTCGTTCCAATATGCGGTGGCTCGGAAGAAAAATTAGGCACTGAATATGATCGGCCGGGCATGCAGGTGGCTGCTAAGTTGAAAGCGGGATTGGCAAAATGAGATAATGGTGGGCTACTAGCTCCTATACGTGGTGCTTGATTAAGAGAGGAGGAGAGCAAGTTGGCATGGAGTAGGAGGTTGTAAATTTGATATCGGCATGAATGCGTTGATAAGCCAGACTCCGTTTTCAGAGATGGAACGCTGTCATCTTACGAGGCATGAATAAACCTAATGGCAGAATTGGTACCGGATGGTGGACGCCTACTCGAGGTTAGGTCTAACAAGGTACTTAAAAGGCACTAATTTTATATAAGGTTGGAAATTCTGTGAAGTGGGTTTCGCAATTACTATGGCTGTGTTTGCTTAAAAGACCACTGTCCACCCTCCGGTCGAAAATATTTTTTCCCCCGTTGACTGTGAGACTTCGCCCCTAGAACGCAAGGCTGCAAAATGTTTTTGAAAAGAGTAACTAATAACGCAGTTACAGCCACCGCAATCACCCGATTCTATCATGCCTCTCTCCTTCCGTTCCCTCGCAAAGGTTTTTCACTCTCCTGCCCGAGGTCGTCTAGCCTCCGCAATACAAATTCCCCTTCCTCCTCCGCGTTTGGCGGGAGGTGGGGCGTGGCTCTCCGCGAGCGCGAAAAAAAAATGGTCGAGGGAGCGCTCGCCGCTGGATTCAGTCTGGCCGTGGCGAGGGAAAAGCGCGCTGCGAGCGGTAGACACCTATCCTTCTCCCGGCAGTCAGCGAGACGGACCAATGGACATCGTTCCCGGTACGTACGTCATTGCTGTGGCCTGTCGGACCAGCGCAGGAAACGGGGAAGCTGGCTTCCCAGAGGAGAGCATGAGAGAGCTTTGAATTGTATTTTCGATGCTTTGCGGCGCGCGTGTCACTGTAGCATTTTGCACAGACTATCTCCGGTACCTGATCGAAACACTGGGCTCCTTTGCTTAAAAGGGCCTTCCCTGGACAGTGGCCCTTTAAGAGGTAATGCTAGTGACATGTGCACGACAAGACAAATCGTCAGGTAATTTGTGCGATTAGGCCTAGCACCTACACGGTTTCACAAGTTGAAATGAAGAGTTAGCGACTTTGTAAGCACAGGACAAAGTGCTGGGATGGCAGAAAAATGGCATGTGTTGGCTTCGTTGGTGTTAAGGAAAATTAATGAATTTCTGCAGCTCTGTAACTGTGTCTAAAAGTTGTTTTGGATAGTACGTGTATATTACGGACAGACTTCGGTAAACTGTTCTACGGTAAACAGAATCTTAGCGCATGTCAGCTATAGCTGATACTGGGAATGCAATTTTTCAGTCATTGTTGACTAAACCCGTTTGTCTGCGACGAGTCAAAAGTTGCTCTACCAAGGTTGGAACTTTAGGATCAAATTCAGCAATTAGAGTTTTATAGCAAGCGTTGACGTCCTCCTTTTTTTTTGTGCTTCGTCTGCAAGCGCTGTTTTTCGTTATACTTATTCGAAGGCTTTTGCAGATGTTGTTACTCTCCGTGTTGGTGTGAATGTAGCAATAAAACTATAGGAGAAAAAGATAAATGGGGTTTGCAAGAAAGCCTTTCGCGCAAACCATAATTTGAGTACTGAAAAAGTTATATATAAGAAATTATTAGTTTCATAGCAGATAGATTTTTTCTTGTATTTGCATGAAATGCTATTTAGTCAAACAGAAAGAATAATTACTGGAGAATTTCTGCTACCTGCTTTACAGACAGAAACTACCTTCGCAGATTTCCAATGATTCTGCATAGATGCTGAATAGAGTGACTGTGAAAATAGCGAGGGAAAGTAGAAAGCAGTCATGAGGACTGTGTTTCTTAAAGCGGATTGAATTGCGCCAACGCCAAATGAAGGCGGCAGCTTACTTCAATGCATTATTATTGAAATTTGTTCCACAGAAACTGTGAGGCATAGCATGGTGCCATACATATTGAGCAAAAGAAACGTAAAGGGTGTTTCAATCTCTTTCTGTTGAAATATTGCAAATGCAGAATAAAAAGCATCCGCGCCTTTCTTCCTGCATCTAAAAAAAATTCTGGTGTTACTACAAAGGTCCCTGTTGTCACAAGTTCGCTGTCAAAAACCGCGCATATATTTTATTGCAAAAACAGGAAACTCCTGTATTTCTTTTTTTTTTTTGACTAGGGCGCGTGTAATGTTTGCGTGTCAGTCCACTTCGGCAAGGCGCAAGTGCTCAAAAATACTCCGTGTCGACAGGAAGCTTGACTACAGAGATAACAGCTACGAATATTTTTATAGAGATGTCAGTGAATTGCACTGTATCTTTTTGGAAAAGAATGCAGTCAAATACCTTCTCGCTGCCTTTTCAACAAAAAAGAAGGCAACAGAAAAGAAAGAGAATTCCCATTTTATGTATCACTTACACTTAAAGCCTTTTTCATAAGTCTAAGAACGTCCTTGAAGAAGCGCATTTTGCTTATGATCCGTATGTGCCATCAGGTTTGCTCATGGCATATCCACTATGTACTGAAAAAACACGCGTCGCGCTCTAAATAACTGCATGGTGAGTCATTCAACTTACACATTCCCCGTGTCTCTCAAGGTTAGGAGATCCTAGAGAGCTCCAAATTCTCATGTTCGCGGGCCTGTAAACAAACTAGTTGGATTGTTTATTGTTTTATGAAGGGTGCAATGCCGCGCACCAGTCACCATGTACACAAGGACCGCATGCAACTTCACTGGATTGGGAACCACATAATGAAAGGGAGTTCTTAACTGCCCCAACGATCCTCGAAATGGAATGCCCAATGTTTAAGCGCGATAGACTTAAATGTTGTGTTCTGCAGAAAATGCAGCTCCAGCGTTGGGAACGAAAACACGCGGGCGTGGTTCTGACAGGTGGTGATCGGCAAGCGACATTGTTGAGCTCTAATTGGTCGATGGGTTGTGTGACGTAACGGCATCACGTGCTACCAAAGTTGGGAGGAGCTCTGATGGCTCATTTGAAGTGGGAGGATAAGAACCAACTTTTCCGGGTTCTGGGATGCCGAATCCGGCACACCATACCATAGCTACGCAGACACGTGTGCACGGTTTGGATGAAGCACTGCATAATATTTTTGCCGGGTATACGTGCTCGCTTACGACTGGTAGCAGTACCTTTAAGACTGCATACTATCAAGAATGTGTGAAATGTTAGATGCGCAAATGATTTATAATTAAGCTAGCAGAAGCTACATTTCCACAAACGGATAAACGAAAGAGAATCCGCAGCAGGCGTACATAATTGATATCGCGTCGTACACTTAGAAGCGATGCTCAATTGTTCCCACAATTTTTGTGCATAGGCTTGATGACTGATAACACACTCCATCTCCTTCTCGTTCTAAATGGTGATGGTGCATCGTGCATCTTGCGTCTTGCATCATGCGATCATGCATTATTGTCTATTCGTGTCTCTCCGTGAAATTATTTATTATTACTCTTTGGGGGTTCCTGGAGGCACCACATTTTCAGCAGTTAGGCACTAACAGCTGACTCTTTCGAACACTATCCTACCAAAAATGGAACAGGTTTCACCATACCAGAACCTGTTAGCCCGGAGCCCAGAAATAAGGCGAAGAGCTCGCTTTTCTTTCTGTGTTTAGCGACTGTGTGCAGTTGGCTAAACATTGCTTAAGAATGTATATTCCGGGTAATAAAATATTCTGAGTACCGGAGGCAACAATTCCTCTACTCTAACGATACTGGGTGGGCTTCCAGTTAGCACACCCCCTGTCACAACAACCCCCGTTACAAGGAGAGGGATGTATTCTTACCGCTTTGGGTGTTGTTTAATATTTCTACTTTTGACATTATATACGCTTCATATAAATGCGCACTATGACATGTGTGCGAAACTTTTACAATTGTGCACACAACATAAGCCTTACATTTGAGTATTGTGAATGGAAGCGCTAGGAGACAGCTACAATATTGCTAATTTTTAATCCTCCCACTGCCTATACGCTTAAACTATACACAATTTTGGGTCTCACTCGCTCTGCTGAAAGAAAAATGTTCATTCTCGGCAGAATTATGGGCATAAAGAAAATCGATGGAGTGAACGCGGACATGAAGTCTACGGACATGTAAAAGAAAAATGTGAAGCTGTTAGACTCCTCCCTTCATGTATTGAGCATTTTTGAACAAAACCAGCAACGTTTATATGAGTCCATGAATCGTATTTCCTTATCACAACGCTTGTAACTAAACTGCGAGGAAACGCTTGCAATATTGGTTAATATACCATTCAACGAAGTCAGGTTCTGTCCATGTGGATAGACCTCCCAACACTAAATAAATTCACGCACCTTCGCCGTGACTCTGTGTGCATGCAAGTCACACAGACTGTTTTGTTTTTTTTTGTTGACAAAGAGCGCAGCTTTGCCCTCATCAAAGTGCGCGAACGGAAGACTGGATGTTTCATTTGTGCGCCTGTTCCTTTCATATTGTGTCCTTTGCGTTGGATATCGTATCAACTCGTCCCGTTTGTGCGGGTAATGTAAATTGGCTGCGCTAACATTGCTGCCACTGCCAGACTCCCAGAATAACGTCATTAGGCTAAGAAATTTAATTAGTACCTTCTGTCAGCGAAGCAAAAGAGCACCGAGGGCGCTGTTTGGAAGGAAAGCTTACAGTAAGACGGAAGCTTCCCATTGCAGCTCTGTTGATAGAAGGGTGCAGAAGGGTCGGCTTGGCATTGAAACCGTTGATGGTGGGGCTTACCCCTTTGGTAATCCAAGGGTATTATGTTTGCACTAGTTTACTTTGATAATTACGCTTATAATAATACAGCCTAATAGTGTTGAACTTTCGACGCTGCTGATCTTGCTGTGAGCTCAAATATTTCTTGCGTTGAAAGACGGGCAAGAACGCGTAAGGAGTAAGTTGACAAATAGGAAATTTGTAGTAACGTGGAAAATTCAAAAGACTGTCATCGCTCTTAAAAATCGTATTATAAAAAACAAACACGGGATCTTTAGATGCTGACTCTCTGCAACATTTTTATGAATCTTTTAGCTCCGCAATGCCGTTTGGCATTCGTTATCTGTTTCGCGGTCTGATTTCGTACAGTCGCATATAAAGTCTGATGGAAATGCGAAACAATTTCATCGATCTAGTGAGTTTTTGAAGTTACGAGTGCGTATGCGACCTAAACTTACAATTACAAAAAGATTGATTAAGTTTGGTTTTGGTTTTGTGGGGTTTAACGTCCGAAAGCGACTCAGGATACGAGAGACGCCGTAGTGGAGGACTCCGATTTTGCAAAACACCTTGCACAACTCTAACCACCCGGAGCATCTGCACTGGCTTCTCCTACCCAACGACCTGGTAACTTTTGACAATTTGTATTTAGTATTCGTTCTAATCCCTCGTCATACTCTCGTCCCGTCCATGTGTGTATAAAAAAAGTATTCGTTGCTAACTTGGTCGGTCTGGTTATGCATTTCGATTGATGTCTCTGAACAAGCTGCGGAAGGTGGCGAGACGTTCTAAAGGAAAGAACCTCACAAGGTGAAGGCTCCTCTTCTAACAACTTTGTGACAAGTATGCAAAAGTGATTCCGTTCGTCGTTCCAATCACTGGGTCAAAGTATAAATTATAAAGTATAAAGTGTAAAACTTTTATTTACACGGACAAGAATTTTAATTTATCTCAATCACTGCTTGCCACACACCACCTATCAATGTAAGGTGTTCTTTTGCCTATGCCATCCTGGAACCTCGATATTTTTAACATGTGCTCAGGTAGTGAATTGCACTTCTGTCTTTTTCCTCAAGGCGTTTCACCTGTAGTTTTGATGTACATGGGGGGGGGGGGGATGGGGGGGGGGGGGGGGCACTTTATACCTTGAAAGCAGCAAAAAGTTTCAAAACGGTCAATAATAAAACAGCCGTCAATTTTCTCGCCTCCCGAACAACGCCTCCTTCGACAACTTTCTTTGTCGATGTGACCTGTCCCGGTGAAGATCGAAAAAATTATTGTTTTTTGAGAGCTTATACTGTCAAAGTTGGGAATCTTCCTATATATAACGCAAATAAAGTTGGTGGTCTTTCATCCTGGAGGTCTGGCAGCAAAAACAGTAATACCAAAAATTGTGGTGACTGTACATCCTGTCCGTTACTGAAAAATATGAATTAATCGAAGCACCAGCGGAACATATCATTTGAGAGCGGGAGCAAGACTAATATTTATAACAAACCATAAATAAATGATATTGGAAGCGCCCATGAAAGGGTGCAGATAAAAAATAATCTATAATGCACCAATTGTGCCTCATGCAACTGCTGTAACTATGAAAGGGCAATATTGCGCTAAATTATATTCAGAATAGCAGAATAGTAGCTTCTTAGAATATATGTAGTTTCAACTTTCTCTATATCTTTTTGTTGTTTATTACATGAATATTTCATAATATATTTGCACTGATTTAGGTAGGTATGCAAGAACATAGACGCCCTATTTATTGCTATATCTTTTCATAAAAGGCTCTTGCAACCTGAGCTTCGTTTCACGCTGCTTTATACACGAAGATAACTCAGTGAAAAATACGAGCTTGTGGCGAAGTAGACGCCTCGGTGCTTACGTCTTGGGCCCGCTTTCGCCCCCGATGCTGTGTGTATAAGAAATTTCGCACCACTTGTGCTGTGAAAAAAACACCCCCCCCCCCCCAAAAAAAAAAAAAGAAGAAGAAGAAAGACTATTAAGTTGACCAGCTTTCTTTCTTTGTCACAGCGTGCATCGCCATAAATATATTTTTCGTCTGTTATTGCATCTTTCGGAGCGGTTTTAGCTATACAAGCCGATCGATCGAAAGTAGAGCCTGCCAGAAAGCCTCAACTGGAGCAACATTAAAGGCGTTGCGGTAACCGGAACTGAAAGTGTAGAGGGAAGAGGAATCCGGCGCCCCCATTCCTTCCCGAGCACCGCCGTCGTTCATTTGCTAGAAGTTTTATGAGCTGTGTCGGCTGCAAAGGAGTTCGCACAAGCAAAAACATAAACAAAATAAAAACCGCCTTATCCAACGCTTTGATAAATGTAGTGGTTGGAGAGAAGCAAAGTTAAAATTAGGTAAAAACATTGGTGCCACTTGCCATATGAAGATTCATGAATGAAGAACAGCTGCTAGTGCTTTTATGAACGACGACTGAGCATGCAAGTGTATATGCAAATGAGGGTTCGTCATAATATACAAGGGGAGGAAGCCAGCAGAGGGCGGAACTATAAGGCCAGCACACAAGACTTTTTTTGTTATTTGTGGCGTTCGTTAAATATGAACTGTGTATAATAATCAATAGAAGGTTCAACTACCCTTGAACCAAGTTTCACGAGCGTTAGTCATCGCATGCAGCCGCAGTCTCTGCTGCCGTTTCGATTTTGGCATGTTTTCGCGCTTGGTAAGCTTCCCGGTAACAAACTAGACTGGCTTCTCTTCATTCTATGGTATCGGCAGCCTTTCTGGCGGGACTGCGGTGTGTTTCTTTAGCGAAAGTAGCTTCGTCTACGAAACGCCGGCTCCTTTTGTCACGCAGATCGACGCGCTCGCGGACCTCGCCCGCACTCGCTGAGATGCGCATGTGTACGGCGCATTTAAATGGAGTAGCGGCGCGGTTAAACTTCGTTAAGAAGACGAAGCCCACTGGATAGCGAGAGAGTGTGTCGCAATTGGAACTTGACAATGATGACGATATTCGCTGTACTGCGCGAGAGTTTGTTGCAGTTTTACACGAGCCGTGATAGGACGCCCAGAGAGTAATATGCTTTCGAGCCTGGAAAGTGGAAATATCTCGAAGTGCTGGATAAAGAGAAATACCGAGGTGCACTGACAAGAACTAGAGAAAAGAAAAATGCGCAACGTGATATGATCAGTCACATTGAACACACTGTGTATGTAACGAGTAATGCTATGGCTATTGAAAATGCTCTTTACGTGTATAACTGCTGGCTCTTTGCCCATCAGGCTGAAAACGGTGGCCTGTTTAAAGCAGCATGCTTAAACTTACTCGAAGGTGGGTGACGAGAGGAGAGCCATTTTTGAACCTTTTTCTATTACCGAAGTCTCCAAGGCCATAGATGACTTTAACGCTGGTAAATCTCCAGGATCGGACAAATATTCATCTGCATTGTATGAAAAACTAAAAAGCATCCACTTTAATAAAGGTTTTTAACGAAGCCTATGACGCGAAACTCTTTCCGCCTTCATTTTTATCCTCCCATACAGAATTGCTACCTAACACAGATGATCCACCAATGCAGAGGCAAGTTAAATCTTATCATCTGATTTGCCTAAGAAGTTTTGATATATTTATGAATGATTTGCCGTGAAGGCTGCAAACCGTGATTAGAGATGTTGATGGGCAGTCATTAGACCTGTGGTATTAAGAAACGCAGTATTGTTACACATATAAAGAAGGCACCTAGTGTTCTAGAATTCTGTGAATCAACACCAGACACGTGTTGCAATGACGCAAGGAAGGACTTGGAAAACGCGTTTGATCATGCTCATCACAATATTTTCTCACTATTTGCTAGAACGTGATGTTGGAAATATATTTTACAATGTAGGGAAAACATGTTATTGTCATGTAAAACACGCCTTACTGGGAACAAAAAGGTTGGGAGCAGAATTCTGGCAGAACGGTCTGTGAGCTAAGGTGCCCTCTTTCACCATTGTTGTTTTGTATCTATATTGAACCGTTCTGCTAAAGTATTACCCAAAACAACGTCACAATGTCCTACAGGATTTCGACTACAAAAAGAAGAGGTTCATGTCCTTGCGTACACTGATGATGTTGCTGTTTGCTGCTCCAATTAGGAAAACGTTTTGGAAGTTCGAAAAGTTCAAGCTTTCTGCGCAGGAATTGGTAGTGCGGTAAACTGGTGAAAGTGCTTGGGATTTTGGCATGGTGAATGACCTCGGACTCCGAGTGTAGGAATGTATTGTGGACAATGACTGCAACTAAGTATTTAGGTGTCCCCATGAAATTTACTATGATAGTGAACCTTATTGGTGAAATAGGGGTGCAGAATTGAAAGAAAAAAACAGCAGGATTTGGGGGATTGAACCACTCGATGTCTGGACGAACGAGAATTTGCAATCTTTTCTTGGTCAGCAAGCTTCGGCACGAGTGTAAGATCTCCACTGTTCCTGTGCAAACGTTTGGGTGTTTGCAATGTTTCCGTGGGACTCCTCTTGGAAAAGAACCAATCGAGCCAATCTGTTTTAAAGTGTACGCGCTGGAGATCTTAGTTTATGACATTTATTTGTGTGGCAGTTAGTTAAACAATTTTTGCTTCAGAATGCAAAGGACCCGTTTCTACGTGAGTGAGGATTAGGCAGACATTTGCCTGAATTTGTTGTTACATCTCATTTTATTCAAGGAGCTTTTCGTGGGTATTTGAGAGAAGTACAAAATTGTCGTTTTCTTTATACAAGATGTCCATGGATTGGCTTAGTGATTTGACACGAAAAAAAACTTGGAAGCTATATATATGACTCACTGTTTCTTCCACCATTGTGTGAGACCACGTACAGTGCAGGCCCGGGTTAAACTATTTTAAAAGGAGTTTAAAGAACAGGTATTACTCCTGCAGCGAAAACATTCTTTTTCAGACTACATAGCGGGACTTTACCTGTTAATGTGCGGTTGCAAGAGAAAGTGTGCCATGGGAAATCCACTGTCTAATATGCAAAAAGGATAAAACTACTGAGCATGTTTTCTTGGACTATTAGAACGCAGTTTTTTTCTGTGACGTCCTGCAAAGACCCCTTAAAGAAGATTTTCCGCCTAACCCTCATGGTATCAAGTATTACTCTGTGAAAACAAGGACAGTATTCCTTGTGATGTTATAATGGCGTTGGGTGTGCGTAGTATGTGGAGAAATAGGATGGCGGTTCGTCACGCAGCTGCTGACGCACATCCAGTAAAAAGTGTACTTTAAAGAAGCTATCGCGAGGTGTTGTGAATTTACCGATCTTGTGGATCCAGCCCCTGACTGGCTCTATCTTGATCTTTGAAACACTAAAACCAATGAAAAAAATTAGTAATGTTAGCTGGAAAATACAGGTGCGTTTTCGTGTAAATCTCGTACATTATGAGTGCAATTAAAGAAAATGCCCAGAGAATAGCGCTCTCAAGCCTTAGCTGGGAAATCTGATCCGTTCACTCTGGGGCCGGTTCGAAACTCAGTAGCTGCTATGTTTTTTTGCAGTGCGGTGGTTGCGAGGCGCAGGCGATGCTGGCGCAAGCGCAGGACGTACCTCACGCAGATGAGCTATCTTGAAGAATCAAGACGAAGCCATTGGTCCACAGCGCGTGGTTTCAATGTGACATCTTCAGAGACAGACGAGCGTTATGTTTGGCATTGGAGAAGCAGAACTATTCTTCTCTTAAAAGCGCCACACGCAGTTGGCGGGACCCGAACCTTCGGCCTCTGAATTTCGTCTCTTCTGCTCTGTCGACTCAGATACTATCCGCTTAATGTAGCAATTTGCATTGTTTAGAAATATTTGTGTAGGCATTTATATTGTCCGACGATTATGTCACATCACCGCAGGCCGTTGCTTCCACACGGCCACTTGATTACAAATAAATACTATACGCCCGCCACTACGCAAAATGTTATTTTCGGCCGAGAGGGGACATATTGGCAGTAGCAAGACAAAGGAAACGTCTTCTATATGTGTTATGATGAAGTAGTGGCGTCAGCGTCGGAGATGAGAGGCGTTTGCGCATCATGAACAACAAAAGGGCCTCGCTGCGTGTAAATTTCTGTCACTCCAATGAGAGGCGTTCTTTTTGGCTCTGCCTGCGATGAAAGCCGAACCGGAGAAATTACAATAAGAAATACGAAAGAAAAGGCCAGTCAAAACAGTAAAAGAATCCCCAGAGATGAAATGCACATACGCTGTCAGTCTTTGCAAAGAGAAGAAAAATACATTGAACAGCAACTCGACTTCTCGCTGCATGGAAGCGCAGACCATCGTCGCAGCTTTCAGCGACGGGAAGTTGTAGTGCCTCAGCATTGATTTTGGACACTGGTATCGCGGACTCTATAATCAGTGCAGGAGAAAGGAGGAGGAGGAGGAATACCTTTGTTTGGTGTCCGGCAGGGTCTAACGCGATCGGGCATATAGTCTCCCACGTCACGTGGTCTTGTCTCTTCGCTGCCACGAGGGCCTGCTGGACGGCCCAGAGTTGGCCGTTGAGGCCGCAGTTGCGCAAAGCGGCAGACCACGTCGACGAGAGGGTTTAGAGATTATCACTTGTCAACTGTGCCTCGCACTCACAGAGTATGTGCTTATGTGTTGTTTTGTTTGTCTTGCAGATCTTGCATGTATTGATGTCATATATTCCGGGGTAAACCTCATTGTACTGCAGCGGGTTCGGGTATGTATGAGTTTGTAATTGCCTCCAGACGACTGTCTGTGCTTTGCACAGTTTGCTGCTAGGCAGAGGGAAGTTCCGGCGGGTAAGGTAGACGGCTTGGTGAAGCCATTGAAGCTCGTCACCCTCTTTCTCTCACATTATTCACCAAGTCTCTCTCCGGGGTAAAAGGTTTTTCATGTCGAGAGTGCTGGGAAAAATTATAAACTCTATCTAGGAATATTATCGCAATTTCGGTAGTTAACGTAGCCGAAGAACGAGTAGTTTCATGGTATATGCGCCGGTATCGCTATATCGATTTGTCTTTTGTCATAACCTATACTTTTCACCTAACAAGTGGCAATTTTTTCTCGGCCTTTTTGAGTCTGAAGACGCCGTTTATGAACACGACTCAACAAAATAAGAGCGGGTGTGAATTTGTCGCAATAAATACCTTCCTTCCTCGGTAGCTCTGTATTTCGGAGCTTCCGTAAGTAGATAAGCTTTTAATGTCCACACTTAAAGATTAAGGTTCCTACATGCTTCACTTTGCGTGTCAGTTGCTCCAAAAAAAAAGTACATAGTTTGATCTTGAGCGTCGCTCACCAACACAAGCACAGAAAGCTTCTTAAGCCTGCAAGCCGCAAGGAGGGAATTAGCCCATCTCATATTTGACACTTTTGTCTACACTTCAGTTCCCGCAAGTTTTCATCTAGTACCTCCTTGTACTAATCTTTACTTTGGTTATTGATCCGCCGAGTAACGGGAAACAAACTGTTAACCGATAACGCAACGCCGCTGTTACACCATTTTGCGAAGAATTTTATCGGCGCAGCAACAGGCTGGCAGGAACACATGATATTTGGATGTAGGCCACTCCCATAACAGAATCAACATTCCGGAGACAGGCGATTTCCACCGGTAGCGCCGAGGTAGGTTTTCTTGATCTGGGATGATGATTTCGAATTCCACTATTCGATTAAGGTAGTTAAATTGCGTTTTAAGGAGATTGCGTGTATTCCATTGGTCGTTTGGAGCAACTCGGAGGGCTCTAATTCGCTTTGCCGACGAGAGTCGGAAATCACCGGGGGTTGTTGTCAGCAATATCGTCACTTCCGGGGGTTTGGGTTTTTTTTTTTTTTGCTTTTTTTGCTTTTCAGGGAAAGGCGCTATTTTTAGTGATTTTAGAAGTATTAGCAGCGAGCATTTAGCTTAGCCAATTTTTCGGGCGCGCATATCAAAGTGCGTCTATTGAAAACCTTCTACATGTTAACACCGTGCGAACGTAAGTTGCACTGTTCCTCGCTCCCGCCTATTTACGGATTGCAACATATTTTGACACTGGGATACGACTCCAACATATGGAACCGGTTCAAAATTATTTCCGCCGCCAGCTTTGCACGCTTCGCTAGACGACCAAAGCTCATTCGCTCTATAGGGGCTTAGGTCGTGCGTCCAGCTCTAGTCGGCTAGTGGAAACCTTCTGTAAATTTTACCTTGAAGAAAATCAGGCGACAGCAGCGATCGCTCTGGACTCCTGTTCCCCTTGCGCAATATGCTCTGGCATAATCAGTAATTACTTAATTTGCTCCTCTAATATTTCGCAAATACTCATTAGCACATATCCGTAAGCTGCCACATTGTACGAAAACCGAACTGACATGTATATAGATCTCGCTTTAACAACGCATATTGCAATCAATGTATCCAGAAATCGCTTCCCATCTCAGCCTGGCTTATCACTGGACTTATTCAAGGTAGCTGCTTCTGCCAACACGGCGATATCGTGTGATTTATGACGTCACAAAACCAGCCATCTTCGCAGTAGCCAGCTATGTCATCAGCCATGTACCACCTTGCATAGGTATTGTCGTTTTATTTTTCTCACAGCACCTACAATGCAACGCCGCGGGTTTATCGATGATTGAAATACTTTACCTTAGCGCATGAAAAAAAGAAAATATTTCTCGAGGGCTCGCCGGCAGGCACAATGCTCTCAGAAGCTTTCTATTGCGCATGGTAACCCTTTTAGTTCCGAGAGAATATTCGGGAGTTGTAGACAGCGGCTCTCAGATCAAGGATCTCGACCTCAGTTGTAAATGATTCAGAGATGACGATATCAGCTGACAATAAGCTAGGAAAAAGCAGTGAAAAAATAAAAAAAGTCTTCAACGTAGAGTAAGTGGGAATATATCGGCGAAATTTGGCGCATCCTGCTTCCTGAAGTTTTGCTTTCCTTCATCTCCATTAGTACAGTAAATTGACAATTCAGATTTCATGCGAAAAGTGCGAAATTATGTTCAATGTGACAGAGGTGCTACACAGGCCGAAGGTCCGCTGTAGGCTTTTGTTCATCGAGAATTATGTTATACGTGTACTGCCGTCTGGTGCGGACCCCGTTAAAGCTGTTAGCTATGAATTTGAGCATGATAGCAGGGCGCCTCGCCGCAAGGCTACGCCATACTTTTAACCGATTCAGATCACAGCTGTAACCTGATTCATACGCGCTACACATCCAAGCGTGGTGAAATAAAATGGTTGCGTCTCAGAAAGACGAAAAGAAATACAAACGAGGAGAAAAATTGAAGCTGGAGTGCAGCGATCTCTGCTTGGCCAGCATCAACGCCCACTTGCTTGCAGGGCTTCTTAAGAGGTCTCGCTATTTGTCGAGCTCCTGCATCCCCTTCTTCACCACTGCGCGTGAAAACTAAAGGACCGAATTTCTGCGAGGGTAATATGCTCTGATCGCTGCTTATTGCCTGTACATGACAAAGAGAACTTCTTCGTGGTATCGATGAACTTTGTCACGCTACGCAGTTCCAGTACAAGAGGCCCACTAGCATGGCTTTCTTTCGTGATCGGTCCCCCCATGTTTGCTCTGTAAATATATTATACTGGGTTGCAGTAGTTCCAGTGCTGACGATAGTCTCTTGGAGCAACCATGAGGCCGCCGGCCATAAAATGACAGGCTACGTTTTTAAAAGAACCAAGAAGTGAAAGCCCTATAGCGATTAACAATTGGCTGAAAAAAACAGCTCATTATGGTCTTCGTGCGGTACCCGTGTGCTTCAAGACTAAGCACTGGGTAAGTTTAGCTGTCATATGTTGTCAAGGGCATACTTTACCCAATAGACAATGCCTTTGATTAGGCGAAAAGTAAATATTCTGTAGGTATGACACAAGCTAAACTTGAAGATTGGACGCTGGTGGCAGAAGCCAATCATAATTTCATATTTCTTGATACGCAGTTCACAAATAAATTCAGAGGCAATATGGCAAACACAGGAGAAAACAGTTATTGTGCTGAAATACACGATTATTAACATCCTTAAACCAGAGATTTGCTTTGCTTGGGAGATAATTAAATTCTTTCAGAACAAACTGTCAAAGTTGCTGATTTCAGAGCCCCCCCCCCCCCCCCCCCCCAATAGCGTCATTCACCTAAAAAGAAAGCTACAAAGGATGCGAAAGAAAAAACAAAATTCTGAAAATATTCGTCCGGTTTCTGAGCAGCTGAAAGCTGCTATCCGACTGGCAAGAAATGTTTTTTTTTTTTTTTTTTTTCAAAACGACACTTGTAACTTTCATGTCACAGGCCCCACAAAAATTTTGGCGCTACCTATCTGCGATTGAAAACAAAGTGACACGGATTGAGTTTAATGGAGCTGTTATCGACGAGGCACGCACGGTCGCCAACACATTTAATAGATACTTTCAGTCCGTTTTAACGCGCACTCCAGCAATTGCAGGACGTGAGCCTGTAAGAGATCCTGCACTATCGATGCCTCCAGTAGAAATAACTCTGCAAGGAATATTTAACTTGCTGCTATAACTCAATATTAAAAACGACATTTAAAATGATTTCCTCCGTCGTTACACTGAGCAGTTAAGCCCTTTTCGTCATACAATTTTCACAGCGTCACTCCAAACAGCCACGCTCCCAACAGACTGGCTCCGTGCGAAAGTTCTTCCGATCCACAAAGGAGGCAACAAACTACATGTTAACAACTGCAGGCTCATTTCACTTACTAGTTGCATCTTTAAAATGATAGAGCATATAATGTGCAAGACAGTTACCACCTACTTAGAGGACAACAATCTACTTTACTCCAAACAGCATGGTTTCCGAAAAGGTCTTTCTATGGTAACCCAACTTCTAGAACTTACGCACGACTTTGCTACAGTAATTAACTCCAGACTTCAAGCTGACGCAATATTCATAGACTTCTCCAAGTTCTTTGACAGGGTGCCCCATTCTAAACTAATTAACACGCTAAAGGCTGCAAGTATCGACACTTACGTAACAGACTGGATACCTTCGTATCTTTCAAACCACACAGGATGGTAAAATAGGTGAATGTGAATCTGAAGAATTAGATGTCTACTCCGGGGTTCCACAAGGGTCAGTGCTGGGTGCCATTCTCTTCTTATTATTTGTTAATGGAATTCATTCTCATGTCGAACCTAATATAATATTAAAAATGTTTGCAGATGACTGCGTCATCTATACTACAGTGCGCACTATTAGCGGCCAAATACGCCTCAATTCTTCCTTTACTAACATTTCCAGGTGGTGTCAAAAATAGGGAATGAAAATAAACATGAAAAAAAACCGCTTCCTTGAGTACAACCCGAAAACGGGTGCCCTTCAAGTTTACTTATGATCTAATAGGAGTACAAGTAGCAGAAGTCGACACAGTTAAACATTTAGGGATTACCATCACAAACACAATGAAATGGGATGCACACATCAACGAAACGTGCATTAAGGCGTATAGACAGCTTGCATTCCTTCGGAGGAGACTTGCACGAGAACCAGCTAAAGTAAACCTAGCAGGTTATAAGTCCCTCATACGACCACTTCTTGAGTACGGCAGTATAATTTGGAATCCGCATCAAGTGCATCTTAACAATCAGTCAGAAGCGATGCAAAACAGAGCCATTCGGTTTATTTTTTTCGCAGTACTCGCGGCATGTCTCAGCAACCACGCTGCACAACAGAGCAGACGTCCAAATTTTGAACAGTCGGCGAGCATTGTTTCTTTAAAAATTTTTTACCTTCTCTATCATGACTGCATTAATATCAACAAACAAGAATACTTAAAACCACTATACAAACATTCAGCCAGAACAAACCATGAAAGGACGATCAGGCCATTTATCATCCGCTGTAACACGTTTAAACATTCCTTCTTTTCGTCCATCATAGAAGCCTGGAATAATCTGCCACTCGACATTGTCTCCGCCACATCTGCGGATGAATTCAACACCAAGGTGGAAATATTTTTTCCCAGCCAACTGCAACAATGTGAGCAGAGGCATTTATGCGGATGGCCCTAACAAATCATGGAGAGCATTGAGTGTGTTTCATGCGCACACATAATTGGTATTAAGCGAAATACTTAATGTTCCTTGTTGTCAATGTTCCTTGTTATTCCATTGTTGTTGTTTTTTTGTCTTCTAGGATGTATTGTAAACTGTCTGTAAAATTGTGAATTTTTTACCCACTTCTGTATGAGCCTGTCAAATGGCTTAAAGTATAAATAAATAATAACTCTAATGACATTTGCTTTTGTTTTGAATTATATTCTCCAATCAGATTTTTAATCTGCAAGGGACAGAAAACATAGAGAGGCATGTCTAATCCATAGATTTAGAACATAGAACCAGCAGGAATAAAGATCTCTAGAGGAATGTTAGAAAACCTTAATTATATTGCCTCTGCACCATAACTAGTCGTGAAAACAATGCCATACAGCGTTAATTGTACCCCTTATTCACAGCACCAGCACACTATATCCCCCCTCCGCAATAGCATATATGCTGCACATGTTTCTCCAAACACGGTTCCTTCTTATAGCTTCCTAATTTAGTTGGCACCTGAACTTCTATTCTTTTTTTTTTTTTTTTTTTTTTGCAAGGCAGGTTTTAGTTTAGTCTCTGCCCTCTTGTTATTTCATTTCTTTGTACTTCTGCCCCCTTTGCCGAAAGCTTTTGAGAATTCTTCCCCTGCAGATATATTTATCAGGACCCTTTGGAATGCCTGCTCCTTTTCAAGAATAGTGTGGCAGCACCGAACCTGCTTTAGGTGCTGACTTATCCACCGCGCATTGTAGTTTTTCATGCTATTGCCGCTTTTATTTCCTTTTCAGGCCACATGATCACAGTTTGCAGGCTCATAAATAAAGTCTGAAGAAAAGTTTTTTTTATTTCTTTTTATTTTTTTTATTCACTCCTTGACCTACTTTCTTTTCACCCGCCCTCCTCTCCCCAGCCCCCTTCTTATCTTTTCTTCTTCCGAATCAAAAGCGTATTTAAACCCCTGCCAGTGATGATCGCTCTTCCCAGACGAAGACAAGTCCACTTGTCGAAATGTTGGTTCAATCTGCGAACTAAGGCTTCCCACGCTCTACCCTTGTTCAGTACTCTTTCATATCGTTTTGTTTTGTCCATTTCTACCGTAATATTGTGATTTTTTAATATATTTTGCTCACAGGACAGTCATATAAGAAAGGATGCCGTCGACTTGGCCGGCTTTTGTGCGGTATCGGCTTGGTGTGGTTTATCCGCGATATGTTTAATCACTACGATTTCGGAGTGTCAAGAAAACATCTGAAAATGTCAAATGTGGAGTGCATCTGGAAATGCTAATCTAATTTTTGAAGGCGGCTGCCTTCATTAAGGAAGTTGTAATATTCGAGGCACAAAAGTTTTTGTGACTGGCGATTTCAATAGTTCCTATTTTAGCTCCGAGAAGTGTCCAACACGTCACAACGCACATCGTGACTGTGAAATGCCGCGACACGCGCAATTAACGAGGATCAAGCCTGTATTGGGTTTTCACTGGAATGAGTTCCCGTGCCAACTGAGAAAATATTAAGCAAAGCGCAGGGATCGGTTTAGTTGGAGAGCTGTCAAGCGCCTTGACAGGCGTTGCAAAACAACGTCGGCTTCCCCACAGCGGCTCACCGTTAGGCGTCGACTCTGGACTCGTACTTACTACTAGTCACGATTAAATGATCCTGAAGAAACACGCAACTGCAGGGCGTCGGGGCCGCATTTGGGCAGACACTCTTCTCAGCAAATGTAATATATTGGCGCGACACGGAACCACTTTGCTTTCTTGCTGAAGGAATACACAGCACTTAATCAACTGCAGTACAGCGCAATGCGCTAGGATTTATATCCAGTCGACAAGGGACCTTGAAGAGTTTACTGCGTGCGATACGTCTGTACTATGGTAATAGGGAATATTTTTATTCGTTTTCGTTGTCTGCAACGCAATCTAAACATCGAGCTATTTCATCAAGAAAGTCTGAACTTTTCGTTCATCTCGAATAACTACAAAGATTTCCGCTGCATTTACTGCATATTCAAGGGCTATTTTATTTAGATCTGTTCTATCAATGAAAAATTAGAAGCTTAAAATATGTGCATTTTCCTGTTCAAGCAATATTCAAGCATATTAATGTACATCAACTCAAGAAACCTGTAACCTAGCAGCAATTTGCGCTGGCAGACTATCACTTCTGGTTTCGTTTTGGTTTGTGCGTTTAACGTCCCAAAGCGACGCCGGCTCAGAGGCGCCGTAGTGGAGGACTCCAGATATTGCTACCACCTGCGGTTCTTTCACCTTGTATGTGGCAATAGATATATATATATATATCCTCAATCACCTTGTATGTGGCAATATATATATATATATATATATATATATATATATATATATATATATATATATATATATATATATATATCGCCACATACAAGGTGATTGAGGATATCAAGAATAGCAAGGGGTTAGCTCCGAATTATATATATTATATATATATATATATATATATATGATATATATATTATATATATATATATATATATATATATATATATATATATATATATATATATATATATATATATATATATATATATATATTCATCTATGTATGAAAAAAAGTTCAGATTGTTTATTTCTTTTAAAGACTAACTGGCATACAAATGTGCTGAGCTCAAAAAAGTGAGTTCTGATGTGCGTGAAAATAAACATTTTCTGATCCATTACGACTTGTTGCACTTTCGCGACAAAACCGTAACTTTGTTCTTAAAACTCCGATATGCATAAACGTTCCTGTGTAACTTCCTTATAAGCAGATTAAGAAAAGCCAGAACAAAAATATTTTGTATGCAGTACGTTAAATTTAGGCCAGAAGTTAAGTGAATAACTTCCGCCTCTCCAGGCTTGCCTTTGCAGAGGGAAATAAGATCGTCTGCGCAAGGTAATTCATTGAGTTCACTGATACAAGGTGATTGAGGATATCAAGAATAGCAAGGGTTAGCTCCGATACAACAGCGGTGAGCAGCACAGACGCAAAACGCGCACGCGACACTTCGTCCTCCTTCACTCAGTCATGCGCCACCTGGTAACGCTAGATGGCATTACCCCCCTTCCGAAAAAAAAATGGAAAAAAAGTGAAGACGGCCAGTAAGAACGGTGTCAAAGTAAGAGAGTGGTCACAGGAGGTGGCCGTGCGTTATCGTTGGTAGTACGGCTTCAGCCGCACAATGTCCACAATGTCCGAGCTGGGCTTTCGACGTTTTGAAAGTGCGGCGCCGTCTGGAATAACTTCATAACTGAGGTCACTCACACGACGCAACACTTTGTACGGCCCGAAGTAGCAGGAAAAGAGTTTCTCTGACAAGCCTGGATGGCGAACTGGTGTCCACACCCAGACTTGGTCCCCAGGTTTGTAGTGAACCTGGCGGTGCCGGAGGTTGTAGCGGTGCGCGTCAGAGGTCTGCTGCCGCCCGATGTGCACACGGGCAAGCTGGCGGGCTTCCTCAGCGCGGATGGCATACTGCTGGGCATTTGGGGAAGCTGGTCATCATCTGGGCACGGGAGCATGGAATCGAGCATGCTCTGAACTTCCCGTCCGTACACAAGTCGAAATGGTGTGAAGCGCGTTGATTCTTGTTGGGCTGTATTATACGCAAATGTGACGTACGGCAGCAACTCGTCCCAGGTCTTGTGCTGCACATCGACGTACATTGACAACATGTCCGTAATCGTCTTATTTAACCTTTCGGTAAGACCATTGCTCTGTGGATGGTACGCTGTGGTCTTGCGATGGGTCGTGTAACTCAACTCAAATATGTGGTCGATGAGCTGCGAAGTGAAAGCTGTCCCTCTGTCGGTAATGACATACGAAGGGGCGCCATGCCGCAAGACTATGTTATGCATGAAAAACTCGGCTACTTCGGAAGCCGTGGCATGAGGGATTGCCTTTGTCTCAGCGTATCGGGTCAGGTAGTCAGTAGCGACTACTATCCATTTGTTTCCCGCCTCCGACAAAGGGAAAGGGCCAAGGAGATCCATGCCGATTTGGTCGAACGGAATATGTGGTGCTCTAACGGGCTTGAGAAATCCGGCAGGCTTCAGGGGCGGTGTTTTACGGCGCTGGCATTCGCGACAGCTTCTTACATAGCGTTTCACAGTTGCGGAGAGTCCTGGCGAGTAATACATGTTGCGGACTCGAGCAAGCGTCCGTGAGTAACCCAAATTACCAGACGTCGGTTAGTCGTGGCAAGCAAGAAGAATATCCGCACGGAGCTCGCATGGCACTACCAGAAGGTAATCTCTTTCTTCGCCTTGGGAGTTACAGTTATACAAGACGCCTTGCTGCATACAGAATGAACCAATGTGCCGAGATAGGCGCCGAGGGAGCGTCGTATCACGCCCTTCCAGATAATCGATGAATGGAAGGATGTCTGGATCAGCTCTTTGTCGATCCCTGAGCTCAGATGCACTGAAAGCTCCTAGAAAGCCGTTGTCGCCATCGGCTGCAGCATCGTCAGTATCAACGGGGGCTCGTGACAGCGCGTCAGCGTCTTCGTGTTTGCGGCCTGACTTATAAACAATAGTTATGTCAAATTCCTGAAGCCGTAAACTCCAGCGTGCAAGTCGTCCCGATGGGTCTCGCAGATTTGCCCACCTGCACAAACAATCATGGTCCGTGACGACTTTAAATGGTCGGCCGTAAAGATAGGGGCGAAAGTTCATAGTGGCCCACACGACCGCCAGGCATTCCTTTTCCGAGGTGGAGTAGTTCGATTCGGCGCAAGAGAGTGTGTGGCTAGCATAGGCTAATACTCGTTCAATCCCGTCTTGATGCTGAACAAGGACCGCGCCAAGACCGATACTACTGGTGTCAGTGTGCACCTCTGTGTCAGCCGCTTCATCGAAGTGCGCCAGAACAGGGATGTTTGAAGGCGCTCGCGAAGCAAAAAGAAGGCCGTCTGCTGCTCAGAGTTCCAAACAAAGGAGGTGTCCTTCCTTGTGAGGCGCGTCAGAGGTTCCGCAATTTTAGAGAAGTCCGCAATGAACGGCCGATAATATGCGCACAGGCCGAGAAAGCGCTGAACAGCCCTCTTGTTAGCTGGAACAGGAAACCGTGCGACGGCAGCAGTCTTATCGGGATCCGGCGCACCCCATCAGCGCTCACAACATGGCCAAGGAACTTGAGTTCTGTATACCCGAAATGGCATTTCTCGGGCTTTAGCGTGAGATCAGCAGAACGGAGCGCTTCCAGTACAGCTCGAAGGCGTTCGAGGTGTTGGTCAAATGTTTCGGAAAAAACAACTACATCGTCCAAGTAAACAAGACAGATTTGCCACTTGAGGCCAGTGAGGACGGTGTTCATCATCCTTTGGAATGTAGCTGGGGCAGAGCACGATCCAAATGGCAGTACTTTGAATTCATATAGGCCATCTGGAGAGACAAATGCGGTTTTTTCTCGGCCTCTTTCGTCTACTTCTATTTGCCAATAGCCGCTTTTCAAATCAATAGATGAAAAATACTTCGCACGTCGCAATCTGTCCAGTGAGTCATCGATGCGCGGCAACGGGTATACATCTTTGTCACATTATTCAATTTCCGATAGTCGACGCAAAATCGAAGAGTGCTGTATTTCTTCTTGACCAGGACTACTGGTGAAGACCACGGACTTTGTGAAGGCTGCACAACACCATCATCCAGCATCTCCAGAACCTGCATCTGGATAACTTCTCGTTCTTTGGCAGACACACGATAAGGCTGCTGTCGTATAGGGCGAGCGTCTTCATAAGTAATGATGCGATGTTGTGTGATGGGCGTTTGACGAACCTTCGAGGAAGAAGCAAAACAGTGCTTGAAGTCCAGCAACAGTAGCTCTAAGGCCCGCCGTTTCTCCTTCGACAAGTGGCAGTTAATGTCGATGTTGTCAAGAGATGGCTCATTAGTTTCGACTGCCGTGGATGTAAAACAGACCGGATCGTGCGTACCAGGGCCAGCGAAAGCGATAGCAGTTCCCGGAAACAAGTGCCGGTGCTCATTAGAAAAATTTGTGACAAGGAGTGCAGCCCGGCCATTGTGAAGCGACAATAAACTTCGAGCAGCGCAGATACCTTGAGCAAGCAGGAGTGAATGGTTCGCTTCCGCTACAGCATCGCCGGCACGGAAATCGTCACAGGTAACTTCCACAAGAACACTGCTTCGCGGCGGCAGCGAGACGCTCTCGGCGGAAACGCGAAGTGCGGCATTGCAAGGACTGCTATTATCTCGTTCGGCAGATTGTCCCATCGAAAGTGTGACGCTTCTATTTCGCAGGTCGATAACTGCTCCGTACTCTCGCAGAAAGTCAATGCCGAGGATAAGGTCACGGGAACAGTCACTCAAAACGACGCAACTAACGACGAACGCATATCTGTTAATCTGAATACGAGCCGTGCACATCCCTTTTGGGGTAACTATATGACCGCCGGCGGTTCGAAGGTACACGCCTGGCCAAGCAGTGAGCACCTTCCTCAAAACAGTCGCCATGCGACCGCTCAAAATCGAATAATCCGCACCGGTGTCCACTAAGGCATTGACTGTAGTACGACCGTCTAAAATAACAGGAATGTCCAGAGAAACGCTTTTGGCTTCCCTAGGGGACGGTACCAGCAGCTCGCGGTCGGATCGAAGCGGCGATAACGGGAGGTCTTCAACGCAGCGACTACCAGCGGCCTCGCCCCCGAAGGTCGCTGTTTTCAGTTTTCCCGAGCCGGGATAGACGAGCGGCCTTGCCCCTCTCGCGAGGAACCTTGGGTGGACGTCGATGAGTGCCTTGGTGAAGGGGAGCGGGACTGACGCTGCGAACGAGATGAACGCTGTTCCGCCAGGTACTCTTCAATAACTCGGGGTCGTTGACCAAACCGGGGAGGAGGCGAGTCGATGCGGAAGCCGTGAAGACCGAGGCGTCGATAAGGACAATCCCGGTAGAGATGGCCTGGTTCACCGCAGTGGAAGCAGAGTGGACGGCGGCCAGGCGTGCGCCAAATGTCGGCTTTGCGTCGGGGCAGGGGACGTTCGTCGAAGTACTGCACTGGTTGCACCGAGGGCAGCGGAACTGTAGGCGGCGCGCGAATGGGTGGCGGTGAAAGGGGAGCCTGACTCTGCAGAACTTCCGCATATGTGGGACGATTTTCGGTCCCCGACAGCAATGGCGGCCTCGTAACTATAGGCGAAAGAGGGCGCTTGAGCGCCTGTCGTACCTCCTCCTGCACTATAGCAGAAACGGAAGCTGGCGATTGCTGCAGGGGGTTCCAGAACTTTCTCAGTTCGCGCACGACACTGCGAACTAGTTCACGCAAAGCATCAGGATGCCGCTCGGAAGATGCAAATGACTCCGCAGTTGTGCCAGTATGGACAGGTCGGTTATAAGCCGCGGCAAGTTGTTCTAGCACCCTTTCCATAGTGGCGGCCTCTGCAAGGAATCCGTTTACAGTCGACGGTGGGTTGCGCACAAGGCCTGCGAACAGTTGCTCTTTCAAACCCTGCCTCAAGTGCCTGACCTTTTTGTCCTCGGACATGGCGGGATCGGCTCGCCTGAAGAGGCGCGTCATGTCCTCGACGTACGCTTGGGCACTCTCATTCGGCATCTGGATGCGAGAGTGAATGGCACGTTCTGCATGTTCGCGACGATCCGCGCTAGTGTAGGCCTCGAGCAGTTGACGACGGAATTCCCTCCACGACGTTAACATTTGCTCTCGGTTCTCGAACCAGATCCGGCCGCCATCCTCAAGGCTGAAGTAGACGTTCCTTGGTTTGGCAGTATCGTCCCACTGGTTAAAAGCAGCGACACGTTCGAACTGAAGGAACCAGTCCTCCACATCCTCAAAGAGGTCACCACGGAACGACTTCGGTACCCGAGGGGCCTGCAAGGTGTAGTTACAGGCCGGTGCGACGCCCGTTACCTGCTGAGCAGAAACACTAGATGTCATGGCGGCGGGTGATGGCTGAAGCTCCGGAGGCAGTCCCTGGAGCCGTCGGCTGGAGCGATGCACGGGGGTGTCCAATGGCACAGGGCTGGTGCGACGTCTTTCAGATGGAGACTTGCATAGGTGATCTTACCCAGCAGCTCCACCAGAATGTCACGTACAAGGTGATTGAGGATATCAAGAATAGCAAGGGGTTAGCTCCGATACAATAGCGGTGAGCAGCGCAGACGCAAAACCCGCAAGCGACACTTCGTCGTCCTTCACTCAGTCATGAGCCACCTGGCAACGCTAGGTGGCAATATATATATATATATATATATATATATATATATATATATATATATATATATATATATATATATATATATGCGACGCAGACACATATTGATATATATATTTATATATATATATACGACGCAGACACATATTGATGCACATCGATGCAAGCACACAGCGACCCAGACATGCTGTCTCACATGGCCTGCCACTTAGCTTTATTGCTGGCCGGGCCAGAAGCAATGACGCCTTGAAAGCAGTGAACGTGTTACAGCTAGAAGTGGACGAGGCTGTACATACAGACGGAAGCCCTGTATATGGACATATACATTGTGGCGCCAGGAAACTGCTCTAGTTCAGCGCGTGTTAGGCGTAATGCTTTGTTGGCATTCTTCTGTACTGCATAGCTATTGTACTGATCTGTAGTCTTGGCAAGAAGCTTGTCGTCAAAAAAATACCGGAAGTGCTCAATGGGAGCTCTCTGCTCATTTGGAGGGTCTGGAAGACCGTCTTCCCATTAAGGGTGGTTTGGTTTGTGGGGTTTAACGTCCCAAAACGGCTCAGGCTATGAGAGACGCCGTAGTGGAGGACTGCGGAGATTTCGACCACCTGGGGTTCTGTAACGTGCAATGAAATCGCCCATTGAGGGTGGCATGTCCGCAGATGGTTTACTTGCTTCCATAGGAAACATCTTGCACTTGACGTTGACGGCTCTTCCGTTTAAACTTCGTAATTTGAAAAAAAAAAAGAAATCATTGCGAGTTCGGCATACCACAATTGAGAAACCTTGCAACCTTGGGTTGAAAAAAAGAAAAAGATGCGGCACTGCAATACAACACGAAGGAACGCTGACGACGCGTGTAACTGGCCCAAGAAACAAAATCAAATCGCACCCCTGTGTCGCTCCCAGACTGCCTAGATTGATCTTCTGGGGCAACATGTTCTGTGTCAGGGCTGTATTCCGAATAGCTGTCGCTGTAGTAGCTATCTTCGCTTCCTTCAACGGGTGGAACCCTGATCCCGTAGAACAATCTGGTGTCCACGAACGAGAAGCATTGAATAACTGCAAAAACACAGCAATTACCAGCTCTTTGACCACAACCCATGGAAGATGAACTTATGCAGAAGTCGGGACGGTACAGCCTGACGATGCGAAAACACGACAAAGCGACGCACGCTTGAAAGAACAACTAATCTTCAAAAATAAATTATTTATGCGATCTGCGTGCATCATTCAACAAAGTTCCCTTTATACAACATTTTCTTATAATAAAAATACATACATACCTTGAATGGAGACGAATGTCAATGAATAGATACTGAGGAATATTCTTCGTCGGCATCAAGTGTAGAATTGGCAGCTGTCAGCTCTTTACTGACTAGAGGGTAGATAACGTTGCCTTTTCCACATGTTACCAGACATCTGTGGATTCCCTCTGCGCACAGGGGTAGCGGCTACAGATGTTATCTTGTGGTGGTGCGGCTTAAAACTGGTATGATGCGAAATCATAAACAGGTCATAAGAGGTTAAAACAGCAGTTTGGCACAGTTTCGGGTGCCAAAAATAACCATTCCAATATTTGTTCCATTCCAATTACATCACACAATATGCTGGTCTATTACTCCATGTTTATGTGCGGCAGGTTGTTGCCCGCTTTATGTTTTCTCTTGACATACTCCACCCAATACTTCCAAATTTGCACTCCAGTCCGACGGTTTCCTGTTATCCTCGGGCTCAGCAGATGCAATCGAAAATATTCAGGCTGGATTCGGCCGCGCGAAGTAGTTGTTTAGCACTAAAACTTCGAACATGGTGATCAGGAATGTTTCCTCTTTCTAATTACTTCTAATCTTATAATGAAAATGACTGAAATATCACGCAGCTTACACCGTAACACTTTTTCCTAATTTTGCACAAGGCACACTGGAAGATTTGGAACATGCAGTTCACCATATTTGCCTTGAAGATAAACTGTGATCTTGCCAAACTATCCATGTTACACCGAAAACAGCGAAGACGGGTAAATGACTAAACAGTCCCTTGTAAATTACTGTATCAAAAAAGAAAAGATAAAGGAGATCGCCACTGGCTGCTGAATAGATACCTGTGTATATTTACGTAACCGAAATTTTACAAGTGCGCCAAGACGTGAAATGAAAGGTGTTGTGCTATTTTGGTGGATTGTCGCCACTACTCTCCATCGATGATGTCACTTGAGTCCTATCTCCGACGCGCTATTAATTTCTTTTACCGTTTGCTAGCGATTATGTGTTTACGCTCGCTTGCCTTACTGTTTGCTGACTCAGGCTCAGTGAAAATATATAGCTGTGTGCTTTCAAAAGCACTATGTTCGATATTCTGATGGTTCACGAGCCATCGCATTCTGCAACGATTCTTTATCTCGGACTTTCATGTTCCCTTCATGCAGCGTGTCAGCACCACCTTCAGTATTAAAGTCAATTCTTGCCTAGTTTCATAGATACCGTCCTCTGCGTAATGAAACGCTGATTACTATTCTCTAAACGTGAAGAATAATTTAAAAAAAGCAGCGCAAACAAACGGGGACGAAAGGAAGAAACCACAGGAAGAAACCTTTCGTCCCCATTTGCTCGCGCTGTTTTTTTGGATAATGTATCACCAACTCACCCACTTAACTATCTTGGTGAAAAATAAATATAGCAAGAAGTGAAAAAAAAAATGAAACTGTTGTGTACTTTGAAACGATACACTAGCCCTGGATTTCTTGCA
This sequence comes from Amblyomma maculatum, assembly GCF_055883805.1. Classification (NCBI taxonomy): domain Eukaryota; kingdom Metazoa; phylum Arthropoda; class Arachnida; order Ixodida; family Ixodidae; genus Amblyomma; species Amblyomma maculatum. The sequence continues at coordinate 121,421,843 of NC_139345.1, read as the reverse complement.
CCGTTTTCAATTACGGTCAAATAATTTAGCATAGTTTGGATTAAATGGACGTGGCCACAGACGCATGAAATTTAGTTCATCGTAGCCACAAAAGCGTACTTTATTTCATAAAGTTGGTGGTTCACTGAAAGAACTTGAACTTTCTAGCTACGTGGGAAGGCAATAGCTTTCAGCGCTCGTGCAAAAACCTTGCCAAAATGGCTCGTGACCACCGCACACGTTCTGAACCCATTTGCATTAATGCAAACGCATTACTATCCTAACTGCGTGAAATCTATCTTGCGCTGTTGTTGCAAGTTGGCGTTCTGAACATTAGGTGGTACCCACAAAAATTGCGCCCAAGTTGGCCGGCCGCACAATAACATAAATTGGTCGGCAGTAGGATTTTAACTCATGCTCTCTGCTCGCCAAATGGCCTCGTATTGCACAGAGCACACTGGTAGCTATAGATAGTGCAAGCGTGTTAGTGGCGTATTTCCTGACCGCGTTCTGATACATATTTCTTGCTAACCTGTACTGAGAATGAGTATACTGACGTTGCAGTAATATTAACGTTCGGATACAAAAAGGTAGCGCGCTGTCTGCCCCGACACAAGTGATGCACGATGGAAGGTCGTCACCCTATTGATACAGTGCGTGAAATAAACACAGACGAAGCTTCGGATGCACTTCGACAATGCCTTGCTACCAGGCTTCGCAAACTCGCAAACTCTCTTAGCTTTGAAGCGACAAGGTCGGAATATCTTCCGTCTCATGCGCAACAAACACAAAACACATTATAAAAAAGAGCTTTACTAAATTTAGAAAGAGTTTCAGCAATACTGCAGGCACAAAAAGAGTGGCGCTGTGATATTCGCACACTAAAACAGTCTTACGAGTCTTTATAAGGATCTTTATTTCTCGCGATTCTGTAAATGTACGATTAATCGTGGAATTGAAGGAAAATGAGAAAAAAGCTTGATGTTGGTGGCGTAGTGCACCGGCAAGACAGTATGATCTCCTAGTCACTGTCTTTGGTGCGTGCATGCCAAATTTTCTTTTCTGTGAAATACCAACAAAGCGTAGAACCAAATAAACAAAAGGAGACTTAGCCGAACGTTGTGAATGCAATAGTATTACAAGCCTCATCGCTGGCAAAATGCAACACTGGTCATTTAATTTACTCTGAAATTTATCAGGAATAGGTGACACCTTAAGCAGATACACTCGAAAGTAGAAGTTATGTACACCCGCCGCCCCTCACACAATCGGTAGCGTAACCGTACGGGAAATGCGGAGGGTGTGTATTCGGAATCCGCCTGCCTCTCAGTTACCTCTTGAGGCAAAATGTTATTGCAGTACTAATTCCACATTATTACCCCCCCCCCCCCCCCCCCACATAACCAAATAAAAAGAAACGTTTTCCTACGCTTTCATTACGTTCAATGATTGTTGAGTTCCTTCATACGTATGCGAGTGTGAGACCTTGATTACTAAATTATTTTATGTCAAATACATTTAGAAGTTGCTGATTAGAACATCGCAATAATCACAATGGTTTAGATGTTATTGATATCTCGCGATAGCAAACATGTCGGGCTACCTTTTCGCGCCACTTCCCTTAACGCAGTGGCGGGCTTTTGTGTTCACATCCAGTCAATTTTTAATCACCTGCTTAGGCTTGCCCAGGCTACTTGCTCACTGCGCATGGGACCAAGTGCAACTGAAACCCCGTTTAAGCAGCATTTAAAGCCGTGCGTTAGGTTAGTAACAGTCATAAAATAGAGGCCTACTTTTGAGCATTGTTTTGAAGCGATTCTGTTAAAGGCCTTATCTAAGCTTTCACTCCTCTATGGAAGGAAGAAAAATGTGTCTGGAGATACACTTTCTAAGGGGGTTTAAAACAGCGGTGAAGTTTACTTTTTTTTTAGTCGTATTTGGGTCTCAGGGCGAATGGGGTGACGCTGCAAGATTCATATTGCAGGACAAAAACGACCCATAACCAGATGAACGGATAATCGATTAGTACGAAGAATGCCAGAGGGATGCATATGCCAGAGGATTGTTTGCTGAATATCTCAAAGGCTATTGGTTCAGGTAGTTTGCCGAGTCTGTTTGCAGATGCTGTTTACAAAGGCCGTGTGGGGATAACAAATTCATATTTCCCTGCGGTTTAAAGGTTCGTGTTCATACAACCAAAGCAATAGCGTTTGGAGATTAGTAGAAAGCATATGGCATCAGAATAATGTACGAACCAGACGTCCGCTACTTGAAATAGACTGCAGAGGTTACGAGATTTATCCAGTAAAACGAGATCAATGTAAAAAAAAAGAGGGGAAAACAACACGAAAAATTGGGATGGTCTGAATGCTGAGCCCTGCAAAGAAAGCGGTGCTGTGATTCCAGCGTTTTTCAATTGCTCGCGTTTCTTGGCTATCTTACGTAGCAGCATACATGCTGCACTGCCAAATTTTGAGGGAACAACGACTACAGCGACAACGCGACACTGTTGAAACAGGCTCACGAGATAAAAGCGGCGAAAAGAATTAGGTTGGCTGTGTTCGACAGCTAGCCACCATCCTAACAGTGCGCGCATATGCAGAATTATGGATGCAAAAACGAAATTTTTAACAATATTATATACAACCTAATCATATTACTATATCTACTCCTAATAGTAAAGTGCATGGGTGTTGAAGATCGTTTTTACGCTAATGTGTTTAGGTCAATCAAGATAGTTGCGTGAAAATGTCAGATGCTTCGGATATGTAAGTAATACAAATTATTTTCAAACATCGCACCGTCTGGAGGATGCGCCTATTCCCAAAAAACTTTTTATAATTGACATGCTTGAATTCAAATTTTCTTAATTAATACGGGTAAGCGTTACCTTGATAGTATGGCTCAGATGAGTAAGATCACAAGTTGTAAAATGCTTCATGATCATCAACACATAGTGTGCTAGCATGGTCACAAACGCCCTTCCGGTAGTCGAGGGACGTCTCCAGATCTGCGCATCATAATTGCGATAAAATATTATAAGCCTTATGTGGTCGTGAGTGGAAGTAGACTAAAATATATCGCGCGCTGAAATATAAAAACTACCGCAAAATTTGTCTCTGGCGAACCACGAGAGGTTCTGTTCGGGACAGCAGTAATTCCTCGTCGCAGTTAAACCGTCCTTTGGAACAGAAATCAGACAGATGACCTCCTATTCTAAGTAAACAAAGGGAAACAAAGCATAAAACTAGACACAAAACAAGCAACAGCCATAATGATAAACTACGATTGATTGTATTAGGTGTAATATTTTAACTGAAGAATACCAGCTTTTCCGTTCCTATTACTTGGGAATATTAGCATATTCATATTACATTTTAGCATATTACATACGAACTTCTACTTGCTTCCAAGCCATGGCGTATGTCTAGTTTTTTTTTTGTCACTGCCGTCTAATTCAATGACGTCACTTTGTCTTGACATTGTTTAGGGGCCCAGTATAAATGCATTCGTTTAGTAGCGCTTTCGGTCGCATACAATGGCCACGTGGCTTGGCGCAGCACAATAGAGATGAATGCCCCTCATTGTCCTGGCCAGACAGTGCGGACTTTTTATCGCTTGGCCGGATACTTGTTCATGCTCATAAATCCCTTCACCCACAAAGAGGACCGCGCAGACTGAAGCGGTGTACTACGCTAAGATATTAACAGATCTCTCTCTAAGGTTTAATTTAAATTATGCGCGCTCTGATACTTGCTTTCAGGAGCCGTGCAAATTTACTGCGTGCTGAAATTCTTTTTATGCACTGATAACGTACAGCACAAAACGATTCCTGCGCATTAACTCCACCAAAACCTACCGCCATGTCCTGAATTCAATCTCGGGTTCTCGGGTCTCAGAAGGCGAACGCCAAAGCCACTAAGTCGATGCGACGTGTGCGTCATAGATCTATTCCGGCGTCATAAAAAGTACCGGCGCTGAAGACGTCACCGCTTCCACCCTTGACGGCTGCAAAGAGTACTAACAAGTGTATCTAAGCATAAATTATAGGCGACAAAGCGAAGCAATATACCGCTCACTGCATTCGCAGTGCATTTATCGAATATAAGACGTGCATGCGTAAAAGAATTCTTCATTCTGCCGTTAATAAATTCGTGTTATTTCGGCAGTCAGCAAATAAAACAATAAAGAAGGCACTTAAGGGTTTTGTTGGCTACCCTCTTTGCTAACAAAGCTTCTCATCAGTGGCGATGCATTACTACCAAGCTGGAGTGGTACACAACCGAGTGCAAAGTAAAGAAGAAACTAAGCGAAACCTAAAATCACTCCAAAAAGAATTTTGATCTTTTCCAAGAATGATTACCTTTCGGCTATCGATTTGGGGATATGCAGAGCATGTTAGTACTTTATTAGAAACTTACGGGATATTGCATGGTTACGTAAGGACGCCAGGGAGCCTTTTAAGCTGGTATGGCGTAAACGACTGCCTCCAGCTCCAATTCCATGTACCCTCCAAGAAGAACCAACCGCCCGTCGCTTTTATGAATGGTCGGACGGTAAAACGCCTGCCCTGCAATTACTAGAAATCATGGGAAGAATTCTCGCAGGAAAGCTCCACTGTAAGGAGTGTTATATAATAAACGCTTCTTTACCGATTAGAAGCTTGTTTTACGGGACATTAATTTATTACTTTTCTCTTTCTTGTTTAGAATTTCCTTGATCAAAATCTGCTTTGCTGCAGCAGTGGTAATTTCGCGTTACTTAAAATGCATTTCTTTAACGAGACAAATTGGTTCTCTTTTCAACAGCTTGAACGTTATCGTATGTAGCTAACAAACGTTCTGTCTGGCGTTCACGGCATATTGTTTCAAATAACACTGATGGAAATTCGTCAATGTTTGTTCGCAAGTAAATAGAGGCGAAAATTTTTATCCATTGAGAATGATGGGCTTCTGGCTTGACCCAGTTTTATAATATGAACAACAGCAGTGAGCAACCAATTTTAGCAGCAGATGCAGAGTTCGATTAGCAGTGCCGTCGGATCACGATCGAGGATATTAGGGGTGGAAGCTCCGATGACAGGTTCAGGTTCTGTAGCGTGCAATGATTGGAAAATAGTTATTTGCGGCATTACGCCCTTTGGCCAAAGCTGCACATGAGCCGGTAAAATTTATCACCAACACCGCCATCAACAATATCGGCATTGTCATGACCATCATCATCATCACTGTTAAATAAATATGGCTGCATAGTGACCATATATTCCCCACTACCATAATATTGCGACATGATATTTTCACAGTATGACTGATTACTTCACGAAGCTTGCATGCAAAGATGGCGTGCGTATGGACACAATATCTCTGCCTTTCCGATAAAACTGTTCGGCCTCACTTTAAGTGAGATATGAGAAAGCATAAGCGATGCATATGGGACTTCTAACCAGTTTCCAACAATTCGTTTTCCTTAATTCATGACAAGATATTGCAGATAAGGTTGGACGAGGTTTTGTTGCATCAAGATCTATTGCTTGTCGCTTATCCTTCGAGTAATCTCGCGTCCTCCTATTTTGTCTTCTACATATCTAGGAGTATCTGCACTAAATGTACCAAGTCCTTGCTGTTCCCAATCGGAGTCACGTCGATTTCTTGAATTGTATTCTTCTAACTAATATTGATATGGTTCTTTTATTGTGGAATTATAAGCTATAGGAAACCCCGTTAGGACCATCAAAAGGTTAAAGGTTCGTTCAAGCGTCAATTAATATCAGTTATAACTAACTTCATCTAGTATTACACCATCTAATAATGAACAGTGGTCCTATAACTCCTGCAGAAAATTGGGGTCAGGTGCACATTTAGGCTTATTTCACATACATACTTAGGATACTTATGTGTACCATATTGATATGTACCTATATAATGAGAATTCTGTACCATTCGGTCATACGAAATGGTGTGTTTAGTTTATGTTATTCTTGTGCTGTGAAGGAATGAGTGATATGCATAATCAAGCAGTTGCATGTCGTATATAATTAAAATTGTGAAAGAACAGTGCCTCTTGCGGCTAGACTAAAGATAAGTGTTGATTGTTTAGGTAACTCAGTTACTCCAGCACACAAAATCGCATGAAAATTCGTAACTGGTACAGAATGCATTAGAGAAGTGTAATAGATGTCGTGTTTTTATGCGTAAAAAAGACAACATACCTGGATTTGTCGAGCTCAATGCTCGAATATTAGCGCGGCAACATCTGTCTAGATTTACAAGCGACAGTCTGTCTCGTGCGATCTGCAATCGGTGCGCAAGCTTGATATTCTACTTCAGATAAATCCTTGACGTTTTGCGTACGTTTATGATATTCGAGCTGTTTTGCGAATAAGTGCGACATTCATAGCGGAGCTTCCAGATAAAGAAGTTGACAGAGAACGACAGTGAACTGGTTTCATATCCCCTACTTGCCGAAAACCTGGTAGATCGGGTACAGCACCTTGCTATAAAGAAGTGGTGGTACATGGGTTCCGCACACGTAAACAGGCGCTTTATGCATAAAGTGGTAGTAAAAAAAATTATAATACATTCATTCTCAACGAAAAGAAAATTACACTTTGTAAGCATTAAAGCTGCCACTTATTACGGGCCACGAACACAGCTGCCTAATCAGTCAGCTTTGTAGCAGCTACAACCCCGGCATAAGGACGCTCGTGCGCTCGGAATTAATTAGGTAGCAGTGGGAGGTGATTGAGTGGTTTATTACTTTACTTATGCCACCCATTTTTATGGCGTCTCGGGGCAGCAAGGGCGTGCACCTCGGGAACGTGGCACGTGGCTTCCTGAAAACGTAAAAACAATGTTAATCGTGTTCTTAAAGCGAAGATAGCGTGCCAAGCACCTTCCGGCAAGAGTTGCCTCTGGAGCCTCTGGTAAGCGCTCGCGCCTAAGCCAGCAAACTCTTGAAAGGTACCGGATAAACTCTGGCGATAAGTCACTTAACGCGTCTAAGGAGGAGAAATGTTTTTGTAAAAGAAGCTAAGTACCAACTCTAGGCAGTTTATTTCTCTTTTCTATCGTTCTGCAAGGCAACCCGAAAACTTTGTTTTTCTGTTGTTTTCGTCAGGTAGCTTGTTACCTGCGCTTGCAATTGAAAACCTTAAGGAGGCACTTAGGCTACGCCATCAAGGGTATAAAGTGGCCTCCGTAATGGCTTCCATCTGTGCCTCCTCTTACAGATCCTTGCGCGCATACATACGTTTTACTATTCGCTTCATCACTAATCCCTAAATTTGTGCCTCCAGAATCTCACAGATACGCTTTAGCACATAGTGGTAAGCTAGCCTATGATTTGCAAGGCAACTCGACGCAGATATAAAACCCAACATTAACCAAGCACTAATACCGGATTTACGTAGCCTACGGATAGTGTGCTCGACATGTGACTCCCGGATGCCGGTGTTTTCGATTCATTTTATCCCCCCCCCCCCCTCCGCGTCTCGTCTCGTATAAGTAACCGGATTGGCAGCCTCGAACAACTTGGTGTCATAAGATATCCGGACGTTTTACATCCCGCTAAAACAAGCAGTGTCCAGCGGCCACAGGCAAGCTTGCGATTTTACCCCCAGAACACCCACAGCACCGAATTTCTGACCTGCCAGCTTTAAAATTGTATATTCGATAGTTTTGAAGCACGAGAATAATAAAAAAAAGGTTAACCGAAGAATTTCAGGAATTAATTTGACAAATATTTGCTTGAGCAATTGGTGCCTTCTTTGTTTGAAATGTCTCAACTAAGTAGGTTTTGAGAGAGTGGAGTGACGCTTCCAGCCTAGTTTCTTCTGATATAATGTTGCGCACATCTGAAATGATATCTCACTACATAAAGGCGAGATCATATCTAGGAATTGTAATTGTAGTTGTCGATGCCGTAAGGCTGCTGCATATTGTTACGTGGCGTAAGAATACGGAAACAGGTAGCCGGCAGATTTTTGTTAAGATTGTTTAAGTCCGCGTTAAGGCCACACTCAGCTTAACAATTACCATCGTTATTGAAAGGCAATCGGTATCATCGCAATAGTTAAAGAATCGGCACTTTGTAATCAGCAAAGCAAACGCTAGAAAAGTACAGCTGTACCTACCGCTACCCAAGTCAAAGGAAAGAAAGCCATATTATGCACTCATTAAGGGCCTCTAAACACTGCGAGTGATAAAAAGAGAAGCGCGCCTCTTCGGCCGTTAACTTCTTTTTTTTTTCTTTTACGAGGTAGGCGGCTGTCGGAATGCGCTTTCCAATTGCTACAATTTTCAGCCACGTTTCTGCTTTTGCAATGTAAGCTTGATCGCTATTCTTTTGCTGAGAGGATCATGAAGTACTAAAGAGATGGTGCATATGCGAGTCTTGGCTTTTGTTTAAATGAGGCGTTCAGTATTTTAAATTAACACATCTCTATATAATATGCAGGAGCTGAATTCCAAAAACATGGTGGGAAATTTCTAAGCACAATAAATCCCTGACTGTGTAAGAAACACAGCGTAACCTTTGCTCAATGACTAATTTACGAATTTGAACCAGGGTTATTTAATCCTTCTACAACTTAATATATGAAAGCAATCATTGAACTTTGGTGCTCAAAGCCTATGTTCCTGTGCGCTAGCTGCTGAAATGAAAGTATATTTTCGTTTTTTCGAAAGGAAGTTACTAACATCTGTTTTAAATCCCAGTCCTACTCACATGATCTGATGACGCGCAAAGGAAGCGAAACAAAAGCATGGACTTCTAACAATGCGAATACCATATCACACTTGAATGTGCAGGTATAGTCTTCACAAATATTCCATCCCATGCATAATTTCGATTTCACAAGCATTAAAAGGTGTTTGGTTTCACTTTAAATGCAGGGACTTCACAAAACAAATGGCAAGTCAAGCTAGGCAACGCCAAGGTGGGAGTCCGCAATCAAGCAATTTATCTTACTAACTGTTGCAAGGTGCCCCGCGCCAAATCTGAGTGTGGGCATGTCAAAAGCATCCTTCGGATATTTATTACCCATATTTAGGCCAGCCTGAAAACACGATTGACTTTAGACTGGCGATGCGGCCGTGCAGATTAGGGTGTGGCGGTATGCTACAAACACTGAGCTTGAAGGACCCTAATTCTAACCAGCCATAATCAGCCATAATGACAGAATTCCTGGAAGAATTCCCGGGATGCTAGAGGCCGATAAGAATGCGGAATAAATATTTCGCCACCTGCGAGATCGGAATCATCGGACGAGTTCAATGAGCCTCGTTACCGGGCTTAAGATAACACCCCTTAAGCTGTGTAGCTTGACCGACACTGCCCGTTATACCCACGTCCCTGCTGTTCTTCAGCGGTGGCGTAGAGGTTGAGCATCCCTCTCGCATGCAAGAGGACTGTGGTTCGAATCCCGTTGCCACGCAAATGTCCACTGGAATAAAAATTAAAAACGAGAAAAAATCGCGTCTCGATCGAATCGCATAAAAAAGGGTTTGGATTGCGACCTGATGCCAGTGAACACCTCCGGCAACGCACTTCCTCACCAGAACATGAGTTGGCCATCTTGGCGCAGTAATTGGCCACGCCTTTAGCTTTTTTGAAGTTACACCGACCACCCGCTATAAAGGGTGGGAAACCATCACCATCACAACCTCCCATAATTAGCCTTACAAAACCTCGGCCCTTAGTCACCAGCGGCTGCGGAGCAACAGAACACGGCGGCGGTCAGACCTGAGACGTAATGGGGGGTGCTAACAATTTCTGGCTCCGAGGGCAGGCCGCCATTGGAGAACTGACCATGACAACGTTTATTGATAGTGAGTTTAGTTGAGCTGTGGTGTTAGATGAACTAGAAGGTACGAAATGAGATCTCATAAGGCTTAGGGAGGTGAGGAGGCCAAAGAAGGAATATGCTGTACTGAAGGGTGGATATCTAGACTTAGTGAGGAGAGGAGGCCAAAAAAAGACATGTACTGTACTGAAGGGCGGGCATGTACTGTGTTACCGAGGTTTACCGGAGAGATGAGAACTAGGATTAGGTTTCCTTATCAATGAGAACATAGTTGGTAATATAGATAAACTCTATAGCACTAATGAGAGGGTAGCCGTCTTCGTAATTAAACCATATAAGCGGTATAAGCTGAAGGTTGTACAAGCATACGCACCTACATGTAGTCATGATGACCAGGCATTAGAAAGCTTCTGTGAAGGCGTAGAAACGGCAATGGGGAAAGTAAAAACACATTTTACTGCACTTCAATGCGACGGTAAGTAGAAAGCCCACTGGAAACCAGGCAGTGGGTGACTATGGCATTGATACTAGGAATGGCAGGAGGGAGTTACTAGCTAATCTTCAGAGCGCAGTAAGGTAACCATCATGAATACCTTCTTCAGCAAACGGAAGAACCGGAAATGGACATGGAAACGTCCTAACGGGAAGACTAAATGAAATTCACTTCATACTGGTGTTCTAACCCCGCCATTATCCAGGATGTAGAGGTAATCAGGAAAGTGCGATGCAATGGCCACAGGGTGGTAAGGTCTCGAATTAGTCTAAATCTGAAGAAGGAACGAAACGGATTACTAAGAAAGAAGTCCATCAATGAATAAGTGGTGAGTGAGACGGCAAAAGAGTTCAGGATCTCGCTACAGAACAGATATTCACCTCTAACCGAGGATGACGACATTAGCCTAGAAGCAATAAACTAGAAATTAGAGATATCGTTACTGAGTACGCTGTAAAAGTAGGTGGTTGGATAGTTAGCGAGGATACCGGTAAGCTGTCTAAGGAGACGAAATAGTTGATTAAGAAGCACCGAAGTATGAAAGCTTCCAATCCAACGGATAGAATAGAAATGGCAGAGATATCAAAGGTAATCAATAAGATCAAAATGGCCGATGTAAGGAAATATAACATATAGAAAATTTAGCATGCTTTTTAGAACGGGGAAAGGCTTAAAGTAATGAATAAGAGGTTGGGAATATGAAAAATTAGGCGTATGCGCTAAGAGACAAGGCGGGTAACGTCATCACAAATATGGACAAGATAGTCAAAGTAGCCGAGGAGTTCTATACTGATCTCTACAGTATCCAAAGTAGTTAGGACAATAATTAGATTGGCGGATAGGGAAAAGTATTTAGGCGTTCTGCCGGTGATGAAGAACGAGGCTAAGAAAGCATTAGAAACTGTTAAAAGGGGGAAAGCAGCTAAACAGGACCGTTGAAAGACGGGGGGACATCGCGCTAGAAAAACTGGCCACCCAGTATACGCAGTGCCTGGTGTCATCGACGATACCGGAACCATGGAAGAACGCAAATATTATCTTAATTCATAAGAAAGGGCACGCTAACGACCTGAAAATTTACAGATCAATCAGCGCACTGTCTGTTACGTATAAGGTATTTACTAAGGTAATCGCTAATAGAATCAGGACAACCTTAGACTGCAATCAAGCAAAAGATCAAGCAAACATTTTTTTCGGAAACCATATTCTGCTATCGATCATATCCATACCATCAATAAGGGGAAAGAAAAATGCTCGGAATATAACCAGCCCTTATACATAGCATTCATTGATTTTGAAAAAACTTTTGGCTAAGTAGAACCTCGGCTGTCATCAGGCATTGCGGAATCAGGGTGCAGAATAGCTGTACGTGAAAGTGATGGAAGATATATATAGTGGCTGCCAGCAAACATACTTCTGCATAAATAAAGTAACAAAATTCCTATAAAAAAGGTGTTAGGCAAGGAGACACGATCTCTCCAGTACTCACAGCTTACTTAGAGGAGGTTTCAGAGACCTGCAATGGGAGCAGTTAGGGATAAGGGTAGATGAAGAATACGTCAGTAATCTGATGTTTGCTGATGCTATTGCCTTGCTAAGTAACTCAGGGAATGAATTGAGAAGAAAGATTGTACCTAGAAAGGACAAGTAGAAAGGTAGGCTTTAAAATCGATATGCAGAAGACTAAAGTAATGTTCAACAGCTTCGGGAAAGAATAGCAGTTTACATTAGGTAGCAAAGCACTGGAAGTATTAGGCGAATATGTCTACTTAGGACACGTAGTAACTGCAGATCCGGACAATGAAAATGAAATAACAAGAATAAGATTGGGATGGAGCGCATTTGGCAAGCACTCGTAGATTATGATTAGCAGCTTACCTGTATCGCTCAAAAGGAAAGTATACAACAGTTGCATCTTACCTGTACTCACCTCTAGGACGGAAACGTGGAGGCTAACGAAGCGGGTTCTTCGTTAGCCTCCACGTTTCAGTCCCAGAGGTGAGTACAGGTAAGATAATGCAGAGGGCTATGGAACAAAAAATGGTAAGGGTAATGTTAAGAGATCGGAAGCGCGCAGAGTAGGTGAGAGAAATAATTCAAAGTTACGGACATTCTAGTGGAAATGAAGAGAAAATGGGCTTGAGCAGGGCATGTAGTGCGAAGAGAGGATAACCGATGGTTGTTCATGGTAACAAACTGAATTCCAAGGGAAGGAAAGCGTAGCAGGGCGCGGCAGAAAGTTAGGTACGCGGATGAGGTTAAGAAGTTCGCGGAGGCCAAGTAGATGCAGCTAGCACAGAACCGGGTTATTTGGAGGAATATGGGAGAGGCCTTCGCCCTGTAGGGGGTATTGTCAGGATAATTATGATGGTGACTAGACTTTCTTGAAGAATGCTGCTGGTACCTCTATGTCTAGATTATATTTTAGGCTGCAAGGCATTATTCTGCAAAAAAGACAGCGATTCAATATCAACGATTGCAAAATTCAAGACAAAACAACGACAATGAATCTTCCCTTAACTATAAGTGTGATGCCATCTAGCGACGCTAACGCAATGCACCACAGCACAGCAGGCTACTGCTGCTATCGCCACGTGGCAGCGAAAGAGCGTCGAGCGTAGAATCCCTCGATAATTTTCAGAGTACCGCGATTCTTTTCCCCGCGCCGCTGCACCACCGATTGGTCAGCATGGTTCGCGTGGTGCGCCGCGGCCCACTTTCACCATCGAGCTTCCAAACAACAGCGTGGGCTGCTTTCGCCGCAGCACTTATGCGGGGATTGCGGTAATTCGCGTCGAGGTTTGTTGCTCTTGTTTTTTTTTCCTTCTAAGAAGTACTTAGTGGTAGAATTCCGGGCTGCAGTATTTGGCTGCAGCAACCTGCATGAGTTCGGAAATATTTTTAAGGCGAAAGCCATTCTAGGCTAACTCGTTTAGCGAAAATGTGCGCACGTGATCTGTGCGTCGAATCTATGCGCTAATGTGTCGCTCGGAAAAGCGGACGTGTAAGGAGGGAGATTCAGAATGAAGCGTGCGCTTCATGCAGAAAGTAAATTACGAAGGAAAACTTTGAAGATAGTTGTCGAAGTGACAGCAGCTAAATTTGTTCGATTTGAGCATAAGTTCTACTAATAAAATCTGGAGAAGTCTAAAGTCACAGGATGGCAAGAAGAGCCAATCTCTACGTAGAGTGCTTTGATGAAGGATACGCGCGTGTGCTTAAAATATGAACAGCTGCACGAAGCAAATATAAAGTAGGCGCCTGAGAAGCGTGGGTAGATAAACGTTACTTTAATGGCGCCTTATATCGGCTATGGCGGCGCACATGATGGTTTATTACAGAGCGCGGAAGCAGAATGGAATGAAGGTAAATTTCAGGTAACGTCTTGTCGCTTGGCCACATTTAACAGAATGCTGCGAAAGAAATACCTGAGTGTTTGGAATATTCATTCGAATCCTTCCTTCGTTTCTCATTCCTGATCATTATCATTAGGAGACTGGTTCAATCCACAGCAGGACAAAGGCCTCTCCCATATTTCCCCATTTAATACAGTCCTTAACTAGCTGCGGCATTTCGATCCCCGCCAGAATCAGAATATAATGCGTCCATCTAATCTTCTGCCACCCCGGAATCCAATATTTGACACTTATGGACATCACTTGTCTTGCCTTCCTACCCGTATCAATAAAAGCAGAAATGCAAGTAAATTATGTTTAAGAAAGCAGAAGCTAAAAGTGAAATAGAATGAACAATATGGCGTCAGTTGTTTTGCCCTGATTTACCTGAAAAAATGGAAAGGCATAATAAAACACGAGAACAAAACGTATTTCTAGCGATCAATTTTTCCTCATTCCTCAAAGAAATCTTCAGAGCGACAAGCAGAGAAAGATGCATATCCGATTGAGAAACTTCAAAGAATTTGCAAGATGAGTAGCACTTGTGTTGTTCAAAGTTCCCCTTCGAGATTTGTTCGCATGGAAGCTTGAAAACTACAGCGCACGAGGAAAACACATGAAAGGAATATCTAAAGGATGCCAGAACAAAAAAAAAAATTGCGAACGAAGTGGAAATAACGAGGTTGCCTACCATCGAGTCTAACTTCTTTGTTATTGAACGAGTAAAAAAAAAAACGTATAGGAGTTTTTCCAAAGGTACGCTTCGTTAAAAATGGTTTCGTTTTAAGTGATTTCTTTATCTCCATCCTTTCAATTCACTGCATCGCGAATCGTGCTCTATCATTCAATTCTTTCTTGAGAACAACCCAGAAGGCACAACAGAAAAGAGACCTCAAATATAAGTGTTGTGTAGCAATCTGTACTCGACAAATAAAGAATAAGTGAAGAAATAACAGAGGTAGTTAGAAGCAGGCTGCCGAAAAGTGCTCACCTCGAGTTTCCGGCATTCGCGTTAATCTGTGGTGGCAGCTAAGCAAAAGTGATGGCAAAGACTCCTGCTCTGGAGCAACAGTGTGAACGGATGTGAAGAGAGAGGAAAGAACGTGATAAATCGCTTTGACTCTATGCATTGCTCTTGTGATGCAATCGAAGACAATGTCAAGAAGGGGCCTTTTCTATGCTTACCTCTGTCTGCCGACTCAGTGCGTTATCAGAGCATTGCGCAGCCATTTCGTTATACACAGCTTGATTCAGGAGAAACGAGGGAGGAAAGATAAACTGAAAGAAGGGAGGCGACTGTGTAACGTCAGGGGCGAGGTAAGATTTCGAGATCTGTCAGCTCAGTGACGTCCTCCTCATCCTCTGGTGGAGTAGGTGAGCACTGCGAATCTCTTCATCGCAGGTCATTGACACCACGCTCTTTTCGAGATGAGGAATCCAGTGAACAGCATGATATTCCCTTTGAGTCAACTGAGTGTTGAATGGGGATGAAAATATCGCAGAAACGAGGACGCGACGACAGAACACAGGCGCCTGCGCTGTGTCGTCATATCCTTGTTTCAGCGCTGTTTTAAACCCTATTCTCATGCATCAATTAGCCCCCAAAAATGCTTTCTTCAAATGAGTGTTAATCGCGATACTAGGGCAAAATCAGCAGCAACGGCTCTTTGGGCGCTTGAAACTATCTGTATCAGGCTACTCGCACTCATCGGGTGCCTGCACCCTGTTAAGTGCGTCCTGACAACCAAGCAAAATTATTAGGACCATAGCCTGGACGGTGAATAAGATTGCCCGCATATGACCGTGTCAGATGCGCCCTTGTACAGCAAAATTTTGCTCCCCACAACGAAACATACAAAGGTTATTTTTAAAATTGCTTAGCAGACTTATGCTAACTACTCGACTAAACAGCAAATATCTTCCTTTTTTATACACACCACCTATCTCAAGAAGACTAGATTTAGAAATTTCATAGCCTTTCTGCTAATGAACGCTTTGTATACAATGAATCGACACGTACTAAAAGGAGTTGTATTTTCACTTGATACAAACAGCCGTCATGTTTTTGAAGCGCCCAAGGCTCGCTGTGCCCAAATAATTTCAGATAAATCTTCGAAGCCGTTGAGAGGCATACGGAGCCAGTTCATTTACAATCTGCAATAGCAGAATGAATTTACACTAAACCGAAGCTTCAGATACGGTTAGCAGTGCTTACGAGAAAACCAAATGACACAAGGCCTACGTACCCTTTAGTGTTGCAGATAGCGACCGAAATCTCTAATTACAGTGCCCCATGCAAACATTTGTCGCAATCTGTTCAGCATCTTCCGCCAGATGCTAAGACGGCCTGCCGGCCGTGTTATCCTGTTGATGCTCTAACATTCTGCCGGCAGGTTTTCTCCAGACTATTGACGTTCCTTGTGAACCATTTTACCGCGTCAACCTTGACCTTATGGGTCCATATCCCGAATCCTCCTCCGGAAATGGATGTGTTGCTCTTGTTACAGACTGACTACTCGGTACAAAATCACGTGGGCAATTTTCATGATTACTGTTGCCGATGTGCTGAGGCATTTTTTTATTCACGTGCTTTAAATCACGAGGTTCCTCGTCAACTCTCCGCACAAATTCGCGGCCCTTACATTCACTAAAGGCGTGGACGATATCCCCCGTTCCTGTTCCACAAATATAAACTGACCGCCACCCATCGCGCCTCATCGAACATCTCAACCTTGCTATCATCGACACATTTTCTATGTGCGCTTCATCAGAGCATCCTGACAAGGACATTGCTCCCCCTTAAGTTAATTCGCCAAAACCTCCTTCGTTACGTCTCTGCCGGTTATTTCCGGTTCAACCGGTCGCACTGTCGTGAGCCACGATGATATGCCACCGCCTGAATACATTCCCAATGCCACGTTTTGTGCCGACTTCATCGCCAACTAGCTCGCTTGCGCCTGATAACCTGACAAACCGCTTTTCGAGGGTTCGGTTGTTTTTAGTATGTCACCGTTGTGCCTGCTGTTTGTTAGTTTCTCGCATGTTCTTGTAGCCTGATTGCTTTTCTGCTCCTGTATCTTCCGCATACATTGAAATCTGTCTGAGCGCACTCATTCATTTTACGCGTGAAGCAAGCGACAGAGGTTTTTAGGTTCTGAATGGCTAAAGCGATTTGGTGGTTCCTGCATCCCTAAGCATCATTTTGCATCGTGAGCACTCGCAAATGGGTGAAATAATGGTGCAATGGCTGCTTGATGCTGGCTCTTTCTCCCGGTACATGCAGCTAACAGTTCGGGTAACAGAAAAAAGCGGAACAAAAAAATCAAAAATAAGAAACCACTAAGGATCAACCCTAAACGAAAAATAAATAACCAGACAGCTGCTGTCAACAACAGAATGAAGAGGCTTTGACTTTCATGTCTGAAAACAAAAAACAGAGGTGAGTGGGCTTCATTCCCCGCTTCCTCTCTAACCAGCAAGAGAAGTCTGTGTACGGGAACGTATGCAGCAAATCCCCCGTTCTTGATGTCATCCTTTCTGTAGCCACAGATTATTCCTTCTCTATATTGCATATCGAGTGGAGCGGATAAGCAGTGTTGGTATTAAAATGTGGTGCGCGAGAAGTCGATCAATTTTCGTTTCGCCGTTAGTGCCTGAGGGCGAACTAGACGCGGGTGGCGAAAATAGAGGACCAGCTTTATATGTGTGGGTTTGCTTACCTAAAGTTACTTTATACTGTATGCCTGTCTATATTTCCCCTCTTTCAGCCATGGTCGTAATTAACTTTAGCTTCCCGCTTGCGGAAGCGGGCCATGACAAATTGCCATTCATTAATCTTTAACAGGTGCAGGTTAAATAGAACCTCTCTGCCAACCTCTCTGCCTTTCCTTTCAGCAAACCAATCTGATCTTGTTTTGCGTTTTATGTTCAAGGCCATAAAAACGACATAATATTACTTTTTTCCCTAATGTTAAAAACTGCTAAAGCTGATGCATATTTTATAGCTTCTCGTGGTAGAGTTGCAGCTTCGAAGATAAGGAACGTATAAAGACGCAAGGCACAGATAGGTGAAGCCACGCTGATATTAAATTCTGCCTCGTGGTAATGAGCTGGTCCACCTG
Organism: Amblyomma maculatum; assembly: GCF_055883805.1. Taxonomy (NCBI): domain Eukaryota; kingdom Metazoa; phylum Arthropoda; class Arachnida; order Ixodida; family Ixodidae; genus Amblyomma; species Amblyomma maculatum. The sequence continues at coordinate 121,404,053 of NC_139345.1, read as the reverse complement.
CTAAAAGAAAGTAAAATATCCTACTACTTACCATAACGACACTGGCGGTAAATTAAGCAGTTTGACTCAAGCCATATATTCTTCCTCCTTTTTTCTCGAGTTTGATGTACTCAGAGATAATGACACTCAGACGCGCTTTCAACTTTAGCGTGATCTTTTAATTTGTGGTTGGCTTATTCCAGTTTTGCAGTCGTACATTTGTTCGTGAAGATCTAAACTTAAAGTCCTGCAAATTTCACTTTAATACTGCTGAAGTTTTAATGCGCGTAGTGAAGTGTTATCTGGCGGGAGCACTATAACGGCTTTTCCGCACATTGAGTGAAGCATAATAGTGTTTTCCGGTGCAATACTTCTTGTCAAATTGCCTCTACAAGTGTAGAGTGAAGCCTTCCCAAACAATCTAGATTTCCTTCTCACGCCAGCACTGGCGCCGCTTTACTGTAACGTTGCCGAGATGTAAATGGATAGATGTTAACGGAGAGAAGGCACAGAAGCACTTTTGATGCATCTTCTACGTCGCAGAAGAAGAGATTTTCGTTACATCTCGCATAGAAGATTTTACGCGAAGCGTACACCACTCGTTAGTCCGCAATGCCATCGCCATCGCCGTTGCCCTCGCCGTAGCTCAAATTTTGGGGGAAAATAGAAACGTGATTTCGCATCAGAATTGTGCAATATTGTGATGCAACCATACTTTGGGCTGCGTTCAAAAGGGACGTCATACCATTTCACTTGCCATTAGCATCCATCCTGTAGTCAAGTTGGAAATAATACAAAAACATTACAGTCTGTAAAGACGGTATTTAACTCAATTTGACGTCCTGCGCTTTCCTTTAACCTAAACTACCGAAACAAAATTATGAATTTAAAAACGAGTGAAAAGGCGGTGTTAAAGGTTCTTCGTGTCAAGAATTTGAGGCGAATTTGAGCATGCTCCTAATTTTTAATCGCAACGGTGTCCGTGTTCACACGGGTGGGCGCAAGGATCACGAGGCTAAGGCTCTTAAATTGTTCAAACGGACTGTAACTTTTTGAAATTGGGTCTTCCAGATTCAGAATATTGAGGCTCGAACATCTGGAAGACATTTTCAAATCCGAGGTCAGCTCTCGATGCGTACAAGAAATTCCTCCGCGGTGAGCCTGTGCAAGTGCAAAAACTGCGTTAATTGTTTGCTTTTGTTTTTGTCATTGGCGCTGTGGTGAGTCAATGGTTTACGACACCGCGATAAATTTTTTCTTTATTTAATCTCCACCAATGATGACAGATTGTAACAGCCTCGAAATGCCTGCCGTTTTCTCATGCCAGCATTATGCATTCACGAGCATGCGGCGTCAGTGTTCTCCATTAACGCTTTCCAGACGGAGGTCCGAATTGGAAGACCGTTTATAGCATTGTAGATTTTATTTTTTAAGACAGTACAGATTTTCATAAATATATTTAGACAGATTGTCTTAGCTCATTGGTGTATAGGGAAATATTGGATGTTTACTTTAATAGAGAGCTTTCTGTATTTTCGATTTTTGAGATTACTGCCGGCTAATTTTATACGTGAAGGCTACGTAGGCGTTATAGAGATGTTTATGCTTCAAGACTGCCAGAAGCGAGAACCCCGTAAGCTACAAGCAGATCAATTAAGGGGAAATGAGGATGCTCGTTATAATACGTGAAGGAAAGAAGCCAACAGTCGGCGAGGGGTCTCGCTTCTGGCAGTCTTGAAGCCATAGGTAGCGCAAGAGGGTTCTAGCACAGCTTTCTCCCTCGCTCTTGATCACGTTCTACGTGACGCTGGCGGTAACAAAGGACGTTCTACGTCCGCCGCTATGTTTGAGGGTGGCGCTGGTGAACACTCTCAAGGTTCGTATACAGACAACATAAATACCCAAGCAAGTAGCAGGGGGGACAGCGGCCGATGTAGCTCAGTTGGAAGAGCACCGGACGCGATATTCGGAGGTCGTGGGTTCGGTTCCCACCATCGGCACGTTGTTTTTTCTTCTAGTTTGTGTTTAATTATCTTTCCCCTAAACAAGATTACATTACTAATTTCTGTGATTATCCAAGTAAACAATAAAAAAAGACATAAAGTAACATCCCCAACGCTTTCTTTGTCCTCGCCGACTGTTGGCTTCTTTCCTTCATGTATTATAACGAGCACCCTCATTTCCCCTAATTGATCTGATTGTAGCTTACGGGGGTCTCGCTTCTGGCAGTCTTGAAACCATAGGTAGCGTAAGAGGGTTCTAGCACAGCTTTCGCCCTCGCTCTTGATCACGTTCTACGTGACGCTGGCGGTAACAAAGGACGTTCTACGTCCGCCGCTATGTTTGAGGGTGGCGCTGGTGAACACTCTCAAGGTTCGTATACAGACAACATAAATACCCAAGCAAGTAGCAGGGGGGACGGCGGCCGATGTAGCTCAGTTGGAAGAGCACCGGACGCGATATTCGGAGGTCGTGGGTTCGGTTCCCAAGATCGGCACGTTGTTTTTACTTCTGCTTTGTGTTTAATTATCTTTCCCCTAAACAAGATTACATTACTAATTTCTGTGATTATCCAAGTAAACATTAAAAAAATCATAAAGTAACATCCCCAACGCTTTCCTTGGCCTCGCCGAATGTTGGCTTTTTTCCTTCATGTATTATAACGAGCACCCTCATTTCCCCTTAATATATATATATACCGGGTGTCCCAACTAACTTGAACCAAGGGATACAAAATAATACATTTGAGGTAGGTCAGTGAAACCAATTGCATTCACCTGCCAGCCTCCTTGCGCACTACAGGCGATTTTTTGTTTTGCAATTACTTAATTAGCTAATTATGTTAATTTTTCTAATTTGTTAAATATCGGCTTTAGACCAAACATGTGAATTGGAAACTTGTAGAGCACCTTCAGAAACCCCCATTCCACTAATTGCGATAAAGAAAGTCTCACGTGTATCTTTTTTTCTGCGCTCAAAAGAAAGCCCGCGAAATACAAATAATACCACGTGACTAGTGCATTTGTGCGCCGCGATTGGGGTGCTCTCAGTCGTGGTTTGAGCGAACGAAATTAGCTGCAGCCGTGTCTCCTTTGCCCCGTTAAAGCGGCAGGCCGATATGCCTGCGATGGCTTCTTCGCCCGCGTCCGACAGCCGGCCCACGTGATGGTGCAAGTAGCACCGACAGCGGCGAGCCGACACCACCGGGATTCTAACAAACCCTCTTTCTCTCCCATCAGCGAACTTTACGGCAAACGGATGAGCGATAAGGTATCAGCCACTGAATCTGCGCATACAGGCTTGGGTAAAGGGGCGAGATGACATCATGTGACTCGACTAAAATTAGCTCTGCACCTTCGTTTGCCGGTTCTTTATCGTCATCCGCCTGTCGTGATGTAGGCTGCTGCGGTGCACAGGCATGGCCAAGATCGCGGTGACGACGCTCCAACCATCGCCAACATTTCTGCCTGACGCTGCAACGGGACCATCGGGTCACGGCCGTAGCTGATTTCGTTCGCTCAAACCACGACTGAGAGCACCACGATCGCTGCGCTCAAATGCGCTAGTCACGTGGTATTATTTGTATTTCGCGGGCTTTCTTTTGAGCCCGGAAAAAAAGATACACGTGAGACTTTCTTTATCGCAATTAATGGAATGGGGGTTTCTGAAGGTGCTCTACAAGTTTCCAATTCACATGTTTGGTCTAAAGCCGATATTTATTAAATTAGAAAAATTAACATAATTAGCTAGTTAAGTAATTGCAAAACAAAAATTGCCTGTAGTGCGCAAACAGACTGGTAGTTGTATGCAACTGGTTTCACTGACCTATCTCAAATATATTATTTTGTAACTCTTGGTTCAAGTTAGCTGGGACACCCGGTATATTCTGTAAGATGGCTCATAAAAAAAACTCGCTGCTATTAACGGTGACTGAATTCTTATCTCGAAGCTTGGCTTTCAGTCTTTCGTCTTTCTCGCCGTACGCATGAGATGACTTTGAAGTCAGATATATCATTGTTCTTTAAAACATTTTCATCACTGCACGCTTGCTTAGCGCCATAAGAAACTTAGAATTGCAGAATAAGGCAGCCTTTGCAGACTATAATAAGCGAACCCATATAAGTATATTCATTACATGTATGAGTGGTTTGGTTAGATTTATGGGGTTTAACATCCCAGAGCCATTCAGGCTACGAAACGCGCCGTAGGAGGGGGCTTATGGGGTTTAACATCCCGGAGCCATTCAGGCTACGAAACGCGCCGTAGGAGGGGGCTCCGGGAGTTGCTACCACCGGGGGTTCTTCAACGTGCACTTTTCTCGCACAGCACACGGGCGTCTAGGTCTGTGTGTAGTACGATGAGAGTGTGTGCTTTTACCAAGAGATGCGGTTTGGCTATTGAAATCGCTCCACTCCCAAAATTTCGGAGGCCCACTCCCGAATTTCAATTTGGGGAATTCGAAAATGGAGCTGACCGACGTTCAAAAATCCCTTCGCAATGACCAAAACAGAGTTGGCCATCTGCTGAAATATGAGTGGCCGAATAGACGTAGAGTGTTTTGGTTATTGGACAGCAGTGAAACAAACAAGTTAAACCCAAATATTTACCTTGACGTGATTATCATAAAAGAAGCAAAGATAAGAAATGTAATTTAGTTGCAATTGGACAGGAAGGCAAAGGTTTCTTGGTTGTTCTCATAGCCCGTATATTGGTACCCACTGTGTGTGTCACAATTTCTCTTTTTGTAATGTCCCATATGTCTGATATCGCAGCAATAAACAAAATGAAAAACAGCAATGAAAATTTATGAAAAGAAACAGAATATTCAGAGTCAGGCAATATTCAAGTGTGCTTTAATTTTTATTATATCATGATGATACTAAGGTAAATCATGTCAGATCTGGTGAGCCGAAACCATACACGTAATGCAGGAAAAACTGGCAGTAGTTTGGCGAGGCCGTTGTCGATAAGAGCAAGTTTACTCACCTGCCAGCGTTATAAAAAGTGGTGGCATCTTTTACACTTCAGGGCTCGTCTGACTCTTTAAAGATACTTTTAGCAGCCAGTTTATGCATAATTGGAATGCGAAGAAAATTACAATACAAAATGTAGTGTGAAAAGTAAATGATGCAAAATAAATGATTAAAGAAATTGGAGTTAACCGTCACACTGAGAAAGTAATGTCGACTGCGCATTTTTCAACTTCGTTCCCCATGTCATCATGCAACACTGTGATAAGCGTGATTGTCAGGTCTATTGACTTTCCGCACATATGATGTTAGTCTTCATTAGGATGAGTAAACGTAAATACCTACCAGATCAGACAGCGTTATAGGAAGATGAAGAGAGCATCAGAACGAAGGTTGCACCTCGGTCTAGCCATAGCAACGCTTACTTAGGTCAACTGCGTCGATATGAATGCTGATCGGAAAAATTTGTAGAGGACTGCACGTTGCCACGACCAATGCTAAATCTAAGTCTTGTGGAAAGGTTTTCCACTTCAACATGAGAGCGTTTGGTTGCTTACAAGAGCAACTTACGTTCAAGTCATTACTGACGTATACAATGGCTGACTTCCCGATTATTTTCTAGATATCATGTGTCTGGGACTGAATCAAAATGTATGCCCATATTTTTCGACATTCCCTCGTTCTAAGTTAAGAAATGATAGGAAGCACTTTGCACCAAGTACGCGTCAAAAGCATTTAAGCGCATTTAATAGCGGGAACTTATAAATTTCATTTATTAATAACTAATTTGCCTATAAAGCGATGCGCTGCAGTGCATTCGACATTGTTATGCGTTGAATGCCTTTTTCATTGTGTACAAACGTTCACAGGTGCACGCAGTCACAGCAACGTCAGCATATGGGGGTGCCCGTCTCTAGTTCCAAGAAAAGACTGTCCGCAGAGGTCCAAGAGAAGCGCCTTTTATCAGGTGAAGGAGGCAGACGAAGCTCTTGAGCAATTCTTATCGAGGACCAGTGGAACCTGCTTATTAGCTAGTGGCGGCATCGCCTCGTTTGCACGCGCCCAGCTGCTACTTGTCCACACCTGTCGACAGACGCTTGTGGGTATCTGCAATGTGAATACGAACTACCGAAAGGGTATGGCTTTTTCAGATGCTGAACCGTTTTTCCGTTGACCGACAATGTATCCGAGGTAAACAAGCTTACTGGGCAGTCGTGCAAACCTGGCTTCCCTTGAGAATTTCTCGTTACGTCTCACGCCTAGGAAGATGTGGGAAACAGGAGCAACGCAGGAGGTGAGATGGAGAGGCTTCACCGCTTGGCGGTTATGAAGACCCACTTTCGGCCTGGTAGCGCAAATAAATGTATTTTATCCTTTCCGGATACGACGAGCTATAAGGTGAAGGAATATATGGCTGTAGGGCAGCCGCACAGACCGATGTATACGTTTATGGGTTTGGCGAAGCGAAGACATTACATTATGCAGCACATATTTTTGTCTTCCTACCATCGTTGCAGATGCCGGCAGTAATAATGAGCAGAGCGAATCAGGACGCTAAGAAGTGTGTCTGCGAGAAGGGGGAGAAAGCTTCCGCTGCCTGCGTGTATGGACAATAAGCATTGGCTCTTTCTCTCACTTACATAATGCAAGCTTATAATCGTTGTGCCTCCCGAGACATTTGGTTCAGCTTGACTTGCCTGAATATTTATACCACATGCTAGGACCTTAGCGATAGTAGGAACAGCATGCGCATTGTGCATGAGTTTAGCAGCTAAGGACATATTTTTCTACGCTTATTGGGTCAACTTAGTTCACAAGTGCGGGACAGAAACTAAGCAGAAATTAAGCAAAGGCATTCGTCTACCGTAATAGTTGACTTCAATCACGAACAATGTCAGAATGACATTCAACACAGGAAAATTTTGCATATGATTTATATATAATTCTATAAAATAATAGGCAACACAGGCAACACACTCTACTATGAGTCGCATGCAAAAATAATAGGCAACACAAATCAGCTCAGTCATATGCGCACATGACTGAGCTGAGCTGTGTTGCCTATTTATTTTGCATGCGACTCATAGTAGAGTGGTCAGTCATACATACTAAGCTGTCTATACATAAGTTTATATATGGTATTATTATGAACCTATATATTCTTAACCGATTCACTTTATTATTAACCATGATCACAAAAGTAATGAAGAATCCTGACTCATATTGCACGATCATTTTTTCCTATTTAAATTTCACTTTGGTATTCAAACCCGTCGAAATGTTCTCTCTAATAATTTTCAAAGGCTACCTTTATTTTGAGAGATAAATAATCAAAAAAGATGACCTTGAACAACTTCCGGGCCACGAGTACTTCATTGTTAGCTGTAGGCTTAAAAGTAAATTTAAGTAAATAATCAATGTTATGAAATGTAAGTTATTGGGACGTTTTCGTGCACATGCTCTTATCGGTAGGATAAAAAAATCTATTTTTGCAGAACGTGAACAAAGAAAATCCCCAGTTTTATATCAATACATAAAAGTAAAGAGCTTGGAAAGATATGCGCAACTATAGACGTCAGAAGATAGAGTAACTTGCCAAAGGTACACATGAGTCAGCAGGAACCAGGGAAGAAGAAAACGACTTGTGGGCATACATGGCAGTAATTGAATTCCAGTTATGAATTCACTGTAATTTAACTACTATTACAAGTAATTTGAAATCTAATCAATTATTTTTTCGGTTTGGTAATTTACTAATGTAATGTATTACTTTTTGGCAGTAATTTCGAGGAAAAGTAATTAATTCCTTTCAAAATTACTTTTACTTAAATGCACCATTACTTCTTCAATAGACAACAAAGTAGAGTGCTGCGAAAGCAGGAACGATATGCCACAAGCCGAAGCCAGCGTAACGGATCGGCAAAACGAGACAAAATTGAGCAAAACACTGCGCCTGAGACCTGTGTAGCAGTTCACAGTGCGGCTATCCTATGGCAATCTTTTTCCAAGCAGCAGGAATCAAGGCGCCAAGGGAATGCCGAAGGGGCAGATGGTGGAAGAAGGCCGGAGTTGTAAACTGGTTGGAAGCGCGGCGTGCTGCGTCGGCTAGGACACAGTGGTGCCTGGTTACACTCGTCACCACGGGGCGAGGAAGGGTTGGGGCGGGATAGACAGGCAGAAGGGTGCATGCCGTGAGCCGCCGTGGCGTGAGCATTACTGAGCGCAAGGGGCCGAGGAAGATTCTTGGGACTACGGAAGCAATAAATAGCCTAGCTTCTTCGGGAGCTTCAAATGGCGGAGACAGCTCTGGGCCAGCAAGACGCTGGGTTCGCCGCTCATTTCAAGACCGTTTTCAACTATGCTTTTGCTTTTGTTATTTTTTTGCGGTTCTTATTTTTTTAACGTCAAGTGCTGTAGGAAAGAGGGAAAGAATAGTTCTCTGGGACGGAATTTGGCGGGAAGACGAAAGAATGTGCGTTCTTCGTGTCTGGAGAACAAGTTGTTGTTTTGTTTACTAGCTTTACTTAGTTTTTGCATGGATGAAAACTAGAAAGTAATTTAAAATAATTGAATGACTCAGTCGAAGTAATTGCAATGTAATTTCATTACTTTTACGAGCAGTAATGAGTAATGTAGTTTAGTTACTTTTCTGCGATTTTCAGCAAAATAATTAGTAATGTTATTTAATTCCTTTTGAAAAGTAATTTTGCCGTGTATGCTTGTGGGAGATAAGCGACAGAGGCATTTGTACCACAGTATCCTCCTAGTGAATCCAAATATTGCTGGTGACACAAATAATATGAATGAACATATATATTTTGTAGTAATCCCGATCGCCATCAGCTCGCGCGCCAACCCGAAGAGGTAGACGAAGTGGAGCCGGAGCCTTGTTAGCACTGCACCGTTGATTCGAACGCTACCCTCGTCGCCTTGGTTTGCGGACGTTGCTTACGGTCTTGGTACCCCAAGAAACACCTTACACTTGGTGGAGGTATCTCGGTCGTCACCCCAGTCCTCCTCGCAAATTTCGCCCTGGAACTTCGAAACCGCACGCTACCGCCTTCGGTCACAACCATGCAGGACGCTCCCAGCCAACCATCGGCGCCCATCCCTGCCACTCCTACCACCATCTTCTGTCCCGGGGCACAACGCCCCCGTGACCCAACTTTCTTCAGTGGTACCGACGACCATGACGTCGACGACTGGCTGGCCTCTTGCGAGCGCGTCAGCACTTACAACCGGTGGGACGATTCCATCAAACTGAGCAACGTCCTCTTCTACCTCACGGACGTGGCGAATCTGTGGTTTCGAAACCACGAAGCCGATCTTCCGACATGGTCTATCTTCAAGAAGAACTTCGCGGATGTCTTCGGCCGTCCTGCGGTACGTAAACTCCGTGCCGAACAACGCCTCCATGCACGGCTTCAACTTCCCGAGGAAACGTTTACCAGCTACATTGAGGACGTGGTTGACCTCTGCAAGCGGGTCAATCCGTCTATGCCCGAGCACGAAAGAGTCACCCATGTTCTAAAAGGTCTCACTGATGATGCGTACTATATGATGTCGGCCAGGGACCCTACTTCCGTATCCGACATTATAACCCTGTGCCAGAGGTTTGACGAGCTACGAAAGCAACGCGCTTCTACGCGGCGGGCTGCCGCACCTGCCGGCATTGCTGGCTTGGCACTGGCTACGCCGTCTCCGGAAAAGTCTCAATTAATGCAGAATATCCAAGACTTCATCCGCGAAGAAGTTGCACGCCAGCTGTCCCTCCTCCATCCAGTTCAGCCGACCGTCTGCACTTCGCAATTAGCACCAGCCAACGCGCCATCCATCTCGCCGGCTATCCGCCATGTTATCGAGGAGAAAGTCGCCGAAGCGCTGCCTTCTAGTGTTCCCATCGCTCCTGTGCAAGCCCCACTCACTTACGCTCAAGTAACCGCTGGAACACGCGGTCCGCTTCCTTCATCGTCTTACCAGAACGGCCCTACATTTTATGTTCCACCTCATTTCATGGCCCCTCAGTCTCCAATCCCTCGACAGCGACGCCGCATTACGAACCCATGGCGAACCGCCGACAATCGCCCAATTTGCTATGCTTGCGGGCTCCCGGGTCACGTCGCTCGCCTTTGCCGTCAGCGCCCGCTTCATCCTGAGAACACAGCCCGTCAGTACCACTACGATCCCGAGCCGCCCTTGAGCAACGTCTCTTCTGGATCATCTCCACCTCGGGCTCAGTACTCAACACGCCGTTCGCCTTCGCCTCGCCGACGTTCCATTTCGCCAATGCTCCGGCGACAGGGCACTACACAAGGGGAAAACTAAATGCCGCAGTTCCGGAGGCAAGAACTGCGCGTTTGACGAACTCGTTAAGTCCTCCGCCTCCTCCCGCCAACGTCATTGAAGTGTTCGTAGAAGGTTTTCCCGTTCTTGCGCTGGTGGATACAGGTGCTGCCGTTTCCGTAATTAGTGATGCCCTTCGCCGCAAACTTCGCAAGGTCACGACGCCGCTTTCTGCCTTTTCGCTTCGTACTGCCAGTTCTGAGCGCATCACCCTTGTGGCAGCGTGCACGGTACGAGTTTGCATCAAAGACATTACGTATCTCGTCGAGATGGTGGTGCTTTACGACTGCTCCCACGACATCATCCTCGGCTACGACTTTCTGTCGACTCACAGTGCTGTGATTGATTGTGCCCGTGCTGAAGTTGAGCTTTCCCCTGTGTGTAATGTTTCCCTGTGTGACCCGCCTGTGCGCCCTGCTAAACTCCTTGTAGCTGCAGACACCGACATTCCTCCCTTTTCTTCTGTTCTCGTTCCCCTTATTTCGACATCTACCCTCCCTAGTCCTGTTCTCTTTACGCCCAAAGTCGCCTCCGCCCACCATAACCGCCTCCTTCTTCCTTTCGCCGTTCTAACGATTTCTGATGGCAGCTGTGTCATCTATGCTTCCAACCCTTTTTCCTGCCCAACGGCTCTTCTTCGCGGCGAGTGCCTCGGCTACATTGAAGAGCTGGACCCTGATCGCACTTACATGTTCTCCGAACCTGAAGTTTTCCCTCACGTCGCTGCCCTGACGTCTTGTGCTGCTACGAGTGATGAGCTTCCTGTCGACGCCCTTCATCGAGCTATCGCGACCGACCTTCCGTCCGCCCAACGGGACCAAATAGTCGCCCTCCTTCAGCGCTTCAGTGCATCTTTTGATGTGTCCCAGCCTTCCTTGGGCCGCGCCTTGACCGTTTCTCATGCAATTGACACTGGTCCTCGTGCTCCCATGCGGCAGCGACCATATCGCGTGTCGCCCACTGAGCGCCGCGTCATTCGTGACAATGTCGCCGATATGCTTCAACGGGGCATCATACGACCATCTCATAGCCCTTGGGCCTCCCCCGTAGTGTTGGTGACGAAGAAAGATGGCACGATCCGCTTCTGTGTGGACTACCGGCGTCTGAATAAGATAACCCGCAAAGATGTTTACCCACTACCACGAATTGATGACGCGCTAGATTGTTTGCAAGGAGCGGAGTTCTTTTCGTCGCTAGATTTGCGCTCTGGCTATTGGCAAGTACCGATGGCTTCTGCTGACCGCCCGAAAACAGCCTTCATCACTCCCGATGGCTTGTATGAATTCAATGTGATGCCGTTCGGACTGTGCAACGCCCCCGCCACCTTCGAGAGAATGATGGATAACATTCTCAGTGGGCTCAAATGGGAAACGTGTCTTTGTTATCTAGACGACATTGTCGTTTTCTCGAAAGATTTCCCTTCCCACCTTCTGCGCCTTCAGCGTGTGCTTACGTGCCTTACTGAAGCCGGCCTACAGCTCAACTTGAAGAAATGTCACTTTGCCGCTACCAAGCTCACAATACTTGGTCATGTCATATCCAAGGATGGCGTTCTACCGGATCCTACCAAACTTCGTGCCGTCGCAGACTTCCCCAAGCCCACAACCTTGAAAGAACTTCGCAGCTTTATCGGTCTATGTTCGTATTTCCGCCGTTTTATCCGCAACTTCGCCAGTATCATCGCCCCTTTAACGCAACTGCTCGCCGGAGGCCCGAACCTCTCCTCTTGGTCACCAGCCTGTGATGCTGCGTTCAGTACACTACGCCGTCTACTGGTCTCTCCCCCTATACTCCGCCATTTTGACCCTGCCTGCTCGACCGAAATACACACTGATGCAAGCGGCGTAGGTCTGGGCGCTGTTCTTGCTCAACGGAAACCTGGATATACCGAGTATGTCGTCGCGTACGCTAGCCGTACCCTCACGAAAGCGGAATCGAACTATTCTGTGACCGAAAAAGAGTGTCTGGCCATCATATGGGCCATTACCAAGTTTCGTCCTTATATTTACGGTCGCCCATTCTACGTTGTTACCGACCACCACGCGCTCTGTTGGCTATCCTCCCTCAAAGACCCCTCCGGCCGCCTCGCCCGCTGGGCGTTTCGTCTTCAGGAGTACGATATCCACGTCATCTATCGATCTGGACGCAAGCACACCGACGCTGATGCCCTTTCCCGTTCACCGCTTCCTAACGACTCGACGGCTGGCTTCGTTTGTGCCTACGATATGTCGCCGCTCAACATTACCAACATGAAATCTGAGCAGCAGAAGGATCCATGGATATCCTCCCTCTTAACATACCTGTCTACGCCCGCAGAGCTGTCTCCGTCACGTGCACTTCGTCGTCAGGCCCACCACTTCGCCACTCGTGATGGACTTTTATACCGCCGCAATTACCATCCTACAGGGCGAAAGTGGCTTCTCGTGATTCCGCAACATCTCCGTGCTGAAATCTGCGCCTCTTTCCACGCCGATCCTCAATGCGGCCATGCAGGTGTCATGAAAACCTATTCTCGACTACGTATGAGATATTACTGGCGCGGCATGTACCGCTTCATTCGTCAGTACATCCGATCCTGTACCGCCTGCCAACGTCGCAAGAATCCATCCCCTCAGCCAGCCGCTCCGTTGCAGCCATTGCCTTGCCCCAGCCGCCCTTTTGACCGTGTCGGTATCGATCTGTATGGTCCGCTTCCGACAACGTCGGCTAACAACCGCTGGGTCATCGTAGCCGTTGACCACCTAACCCGTTACGTGGAAACATAGGCCTTGCAGTCTGCCACCGCACGGAATGTTGCTTCGTTCATTCTGCATCGCCTCGTTCTTCGTCACGGCGCACCGAAAGAACTGATCAGTGACCGCGGACGTGCGTTTCTTTCCGACACTGTCGAAGCCCTCCTCAAACAGTGCCAGATCATTCACCGGAGCACCACAGCGTATCACCCCCAAACGAACGGCATGACTGAGCGATTTAATCGCACTCTCAGTGACATGCTAGCCATGTACGTTGATAGCGCTCACTCTAATTGGGACCAAGTGCTGCCTTTCGTAACGTACGCCTACAATACGGCTACGCAGACTACGACTGGGTTCTCCCCCTTCTTTCTTTTATATGGTCGTGAACCCACGTCCACCATGGATACCATCCTGCCCTACCACCCCGACGCTTCAGAGACCACTCTACTGTCTGAAGCGCACACATTTGCCGAAGAATGCCGACAATTGGCGCGCTCCTTCACAACGAAGAACCAGGCTCAACAAAAGCATAACCGGGACCCTACAAATCCAGCGCCTTCATATCCCTCAGGTGCCCTCGTTTGGCTCTGGGTGCCTTCCTCTGCACCCGGCCTCTCATCCAAACTCTTATCGCGCTATCATGGACCTTACCGCATTCTCGAACAATCTTCTCCCGTCAATTACGTAGTAGAGCCCTTGAACCCATCTCCAGATCATCGCCGCCGCGGCCGAGAAACTGTACATGTCGACCGCCTCAAGCCGTATTATGATCCCCCTACCCTTTCCTCACCATGAGTCGCCAGGATGGCTCCTTTTCCACCGGGGGGTATTGTAGTAATCCCGATCGCCATCAGCTCGCGCGCCAACCCGAAGAGGTAGACGAAGTGGAGCCGGAGCCTTGTTAGCACTGCACCATTGATTCGAACGCTACCCTCGTCGCCTTGGTTTGCGGACGTTGCTTACGGTCTTGGTACCCCAAGAAACACCTTACAATTTCTATTGTTATTCCTTTTGTATGAGTATTCCTGAAGGTGTTTTCCCGTATTCTAGAGCTATGTAAGTGTTAACATATGTAGAGCTGCGGTCTTAAACGGATTATGCTGTTCCTGGAGATAAGAAAATAATATTCGTCGAAGTGAAAGGGCACTGTCCTCTATTACCGGTTCAAACATACCACGACTGCCACTTTCAATTATGCGACGCTGAAAATATTTAGAAGGAAGTGGCGTCATTCATTTACTTTCGTCCGCATCGGTACGTATACGATTCTAAAATTAGGCATCAGTGATACTGTGTAGCTTGCTCGATGCATCACATGCATAACTGTCATGACAAGACTAGGAGGAGACTTTTCCAAAATCAATAAGAAACTGCCAGCGCTTTTTGAATTTTGAACGGAATCATTAAGCAGTTTCTTGAAGGGAATGAGCGTTTTTTTTTCCTGCCATTGTATATGTTCTTTTTTGACATGTATAATGCAAGGAATATACAGAAAACAACCACATACAAGATTTAAGAGCAGTACCTTTGTTTTTTTGTTATTTGTTATTTTTGTTTCTTTCTTCATGATTGTGCTCTATTGTATTGAAAAAATTGCCATTCCGCACGGCTGCTGCTGCCAACAAACGGGTTTTAGGACCTGTCAAGCTGTTTCCGCAGTTTTTTTCCTCGAACCTGTCCGTTTACAACTGTACTTTGTAAACGGAAAATAAAGCACTTACTTACTTACTTACTTACTTACCTGCACACTAGGCTATAAACAAACTTAGTACGTGCGTATACATGAGGATAACTGCGAGAAAAACCAATAAATAGGAGCCAATATGCGTCATTCTCAGTTATCGCAATGCAAATATGCTCACGTGTTTTGCATATCTCAACGCAACACACGGGAACGGCAGAATACGCTGAATGCTGTTGCATGTCGTCGCTTGGTTGCAAATATCCCAAGGTGGTTTGTAGCTGAAAACACCAAAACCTAATATAGTGCTGCATTCACATCCTACTAGTTCGCGATGCGATTGCATTCGAGTTTTCTGATATTCTACTCAGTCATGCAGACCATGCCAGCCGAGGACAGAGTGCTGACACTGGTTTGGACAGGCCACGTTTCTCGTCGCTGTTAAGCAATTGTAGCGCGCGGATATTACTTGCTGGAGTGTGCGGTGCTTCTAAGCTCATCAGAGATGCGCGGGCACAGCTCAAGAGCGTATATCATTCTTTCTTCCTTCGATTCAAGAAATACTCACCTGCACACAACGCACCGCTGCTCTCTGCAGGCGCAAACTGCGCCTAATTCATCATTATTCAGTATGTTCTTTGCTCGCTGAGAGGAAATGATACGAGAAGAAACATTCGGACCAGTGGTCCCTGAAAAGGCATGGGTGCTAATCTATCGGAGACAACGAGCACAGTTTCGGAGGATAGATCTATTTAGTATATAAAGGCACTCACTGGCGCACATGAGCGATACAACACGTCCCACCGTAGAAACAAATACGGTAATCTGAGACGTCGATCCCTAGTGAGGCTCTGTTTTCCTTGATCATTCTTAACTGGGACCAAATGACGGTACAGACCTTCCCTGCCTACGGGTAAAGGTCCATAATTCGACAGTGCAAATCCCACAGCCTTGGGGCACAGTCTGACTCTCAAGAAAACCCGACAAATTATTGGCACTTCCAGGAAAAATACGAAGAAAAAAGGAATTGAGGCAGAAGATCGAAAACGTGTGAAAAATAGGTCTTGTCAGGCTAGTCGGTTTTGTATATTGTAGATAAATTAGCGAAAGCACATTGATGATGGCAAGGAGATACACATGCGACGAAAATAGGGTGCTACTACTAACTGTTTATTGGAGTCTGACAGAGGGAATATACAGGCAAATATGTGCATACGCATAGATGCCAGGTACTGCATGCAAGCACATCACACAACCGCTATACGATTAAGATACAAGCGAATTAATAAAAACAAATTCAGCGTCTTGAATCTGCAATTATTTGTTACTCGCACACGGACCACATAGCTTTCTGATATAGACAGCCTCTAGGAGAAGCCAAACCTTTAAGTTGGTGCCCCTGCCTACAATATTAGTTTCCTCACTGCGTGCCCTAGGCGTGCTACCACAGCAAAAGCAGGGAGGCCTCTTAAACATTATGTCGCATATTTTTTTACCTTCGATTCTGTGAGAAATCTGTAGGGGTAAATAAGGGATATTTGCATAACATGTCTACCTAGGACAGGTAGCAGCTTGACTCCAATAGCTTGAAGAATGAGACTGTTATAGAGCGCATATTATAAGTACACTGAGATCATTAGCAACAGCTTACCAATATCCATCAGCAGCATCTAAATCATCTGGATTTTGCTTCCACTCACAAATAGGGCAGAAACCTGGAGACTAACGAAAATGGGTCTATTTAAATTGCAACAACACAGAGCGTTATTGAACGAAAAATTGTAGGTGTAACATTAGGACAGGTTGAGTGTAGAGTGCGACAATTAACAAGCCTGCGTTATAGAGATTCTAGTCGAAATGAAGAAGGAAAAATGGGCATTGGCAGCACATGTTGTGCAAACGGAGGATAACCGATGGTCGCTAAAGATAATAAATTGAAATCCAAGGGAAATGAAGCCTAGCACGGGACTACTGAAAGTTATGTAGGTGGACGAGATTTAGTAGTGTGCGGGACAAAATGGAAGCAGCTGACAAAGAACGGGGATAAATGCCTAGAGGGTTCAGCTCAGGACAAGAAAACTGATACTTCATTATGAGAATAAGATTCGCAAAAATGGGTTGGAGATATCTGGATCTTCTATATTAAAACGACATTTATTTTCGACAAGCTTTTACCGGAGGATTTCAACAAGGTTGATTCAATGGCACACAAGCGCTCCTATTATATTCTATTCCATGGGTATGACTAACCGTAACACTGACAAGTTGAACGAATTACCATCTAATTTGGTGTTTTTTCCAATAAGGAAGAAGCCGCAGAATGAAAAAAGTTGGGCATTCGAGCTCCGCCGGCAAGGGCATGACACCACAACGCTATTCGCTCACGTGTTAGAGCTCCGCATTGGGCAGCTGGTTCCTAGTTCCGTCCTCGTTAGCGTTCATTAACTTTTCTCATTGCCGAGCTGGTTTCTATCTCTATCCTCGTTTACGTCTAATCTGTCTTCTCATTGCAGAGCTGGTTCCTAGTTGTATCATCGTTTGCATCCGATCACTTTTCCCAGTGAGGAGCTGGTTCCTAGCATCCTTCTCCTTTGTGTTCATTCACTTTTCCCATTATGAATCTGGTTCAGAGTTCCATCCTGGTTTGCATCCATTCACTTTCCCATGGCGGACCTGGTTCCTAGTTTTATCCTGGTTTGCAACCATTCAGTTTTCAAATTGCGGAGCTGGCTCCTAGTTCACTCCTGGTTTGCATCCATTCAATTTTCGCATTGTGGATCTGGTTCCTAGTTACATCCTGATTTGCATCCAGTCACTTTTCCCATTGCGGTGCTGGCTCGTAGTTCTATCCTGGTTTGCATCTATTCACTTTTCCCATTGCGGATCTGGTTCCTAGTTCCATCCTGGTTTGCGTCCATTCACTTTTCCCATTGCAGATCTGGTTCCTAGTTTCATCCTGGTTTGCATTCATTCACTTTTCCCATTGCGGATCTGGTTCCTAGTTCCATCCTGGTTTGTATACATTCACTTTTCCCATTGTGGAGCTGTTCCTAGTTCCATCCCGGTTTGCATTCATTCACTTTTCCCATTGCGGAGCTGGCTCCTAGTTCCATCCTGGTTTGCATTTATTCACATTTACAATTGTGGAGCTGGCTCCTAGTTCCATTCTGGTTTGCATTTATTCACATTTACAATTGTGGAGCTGGCTCCTAGTTCCATTCTGGTTTGCATTTATTCACATTTTTAATTGTGGAGCTGGTTCCTAGTTCTATACTGCTTTGCATCCATTCGCTTTTCCCATTGCGAGCTGCTCCTAGTTCCATCCCGGTTTGCATTCATTCACTTTTCCCATTGCGGAGCTGGCTCCTAGTTCCATCCTGGTTTGCATTTATTCACATTTACAATTGTGGAGCTGGCTCCTAGTTCCATTCTGGTTTGCATTTATTCACATTTACAATTGTGGAGCTGGCTCCTAGTTCCATTCTGGTTTGCATTTATTCACATTTACAATTGTGGAGCTGGCTCCTAGTTCCATTCTGGTTTGCATTTATTCACATTTACAATTGTGGAGCTGGCTCCTAGTTCCATTCTGGTTTGCATTTATTCACATTTACAATTGTGGAGCTGGCTCCTAGTTCCATTCTGGTTTGCATTTATTCACATTTACAATTGTGGAGCTGGTTCCTAGTTCCATTCTGGTTTGCATTTATTCACATTTACAATTGTGGAGCTGGCTCCTAGTTCCATTCTGGTTTGCATTTATTCACATTTACAATTGTGGAGCTGGCTCCTAGTTCCATTCTGGTTTGCATTTATTCACATTTACAATTGTGGAGCTGGCTCCTAGTTCCATTCTGGTTTGCATTTATTCACATTTACAATTGTGGAGCTGGCTCCTAGTCCCATTCTGGTTTGCATTTATTCACATTTACAATTGTGGAGCTGGCTCCTAGTTCCATTCTGGTTTGCATTTATTCACATTTTTAATTGTGGAGCTGGTTCCTAGTTCTATTCTGGTTTGCATTTATTCACATTTACAATTGTGGAGCTGGCTCCTAGTTCCATTCTGGTTTGCATTTATTCACATTTACAGTTGTGGAGCTGGTTCCTAGTTCCATTCTGGTTTGCATTTATTCACATTTACAATTGTGGAGCTGGCTCCTAGTTCCATTCTGGTTTGCATTTATTCACATTTTTAATTGTGGAGCTGATTCCTAGTTCCATTCTGGTTTGCATTTATTCACATTTACAATTGTGGAGCTGGCTCCTAGTTCCATTCTGGTTTGCATTTATTCACATTTTTAATTGTGGAGCTGGTTCCTAGTTCCATTCTGGTTTGCATTTATTCACATTTACAATTGTGGAGCTGGCTCCTAGTTCCATTCTGGTTTGCATTTATTCACATTTACAATTGTGGAGCTGGTTCCTAGTTCCATTCTGGTTTGCATTTATTCACATTTACAATTGTGGAGCTGGTTCCTAGTTCCATTCTGGTTTGCATTATTCACATTTACAATTGTGGAGCTGGTTCCTAGTTCCATTCTGGTTTGCATTTATTCACATTTACAATTGTGGAGCTGGCTCCTAGTTCCATCCTGGTTTGCATTTATTCACATTTACAATTGTGGAGCTGGCTCCTAGTTCCATTCTGGTTTGCATTTATTCACATTTACAATTGTGGAGCTGGTTCCTAGTTCCATTCTGGTTTGCATTTATTCACATTTACAATTGTGGAGCTGGCTCCTAGTTCCATTCTGGTTTGCATTTATTCACATTTACAATTGTGGAGCTGGTACCTAGTTCCATTCTGGTTTGCATTTATTCACATTTACAATTGTGGAGCTGGCTCCTAGTTCCATTCTGGTTTGCATTTATTCACATTTACAATTGTGGAGCTGGCGTCTAGTTCCATTCTGGTTTGCATTTATTCACATTTACAATTGTGGAGCTGGCTCCTAGTTCCATTCTGGTTTGCATTTATTCACATTTACAATTGTGGAGCTGGCTCCTAGTTCCATTCTGGTTTGCATTTATTCACATTTACAATTGTGGAGCTGGCTCCTAGTTCCATTCTGGTTTGCATTTATTCACATTTACAATTGTGGAGCTGGTTCCTAGTTCCATTCTGGTTTGCATTTATTCACATTTACAATTGTGGAGCTGGCTCCTAGTTCCATTCTGGTTTGCATTTATTCACATTTACAATTGTGGAGCTGGCTCCTAGTTCCATTCTGGTTTGCATTTATTCACATTTTTAATTGTGGAGCTGGTTCCTAGTTCTATACTGCTTTGCATCCATTCGCTTTTCACATTGCAGATCTGGTTCCTAGTTCCATCCTGGTTTTGCATCCATCCACTTTTCCCATTGCGAGCTGCTCCTAGTTCCATCCCGGTTTGCATTCATTCACTTTTCCCATTGCGGAGCTGGCTCCTAGTTCCATTCTGGTTTGCATTTATTCACATTTACAATTGTGGAGCTGGCTCCTAGTTCCATTCTGGTTTGCATTTATTCACATTTACAATTGTGGAGCTGGCTCCTAGTTCCATTCTGGTTTGCATTTATTCACATTTTTAATTGTGGAGCTGGTTCCTAGTTCTATACTGCTTTGCATCCATTCGCTTTTCACATTGCAGATCTGGTTCCTAGTTCCATCCTGGTTTTGCATCCATCCACTTTTCCCATTGCGAGCTGCTCCTAGTTCCATCCCGGTTTGCATTCATTCACTTTTCCCATTGCGGAGCTGGCTCCTAGTTCCATTCTGGTTTGCATTTATTCACATTTACAATTGTGGAGCTGGCTCCCAGTTCCATTCTGGTTAGCATTTATTCACATTTACAATTGTGGAGCTGGCTCCTAGTTCCATTCTGGTTTGCATTTATTCACATTTTTAATTGTGGAGCTGGTTCCTAGTTCTATACTGCTTTGCATCCATTCGGTTTTCACATTGCAGATCTGGTTCCTAGTTCCATCCTGGTTTTGCATCCATCCACTTTTCCCATTGCGAGCTGCTCCTAGTTCCATCCCGGTTTGCATTCATTCACTTTTCCCATTGCGGAGCTGGCTCCTAGTTCCATCCTGGTTTGCATTTATTCACATTTACAATTGTGGAGCTGGCTCCTAGTTCCATTCTGGTTTGCATTTATTCACATTTACAATTGTGGAGCTGGCTCCTAGTTCCATTCTGGTTTGCATTTATTCACATTTACAATTGTGGAGCTGGCTCCTAGTTCCATTCTGGTTTGCATTTATTCACATTTTTAATTGTGGAGCTGGTTCCTAGTTCTATACTGCTTTGCATCCATTCGCTTTTCACATTGCAGATCTGGTTCCTAGTTCCATCCTGGTTTTGCATCCATCCACTTTTCCCATTGCGAGCTGCTCCTAGTTCCATCCCGGTTTGCATTCATTCACTTTTCCCATTGCGGAGCTGGCTCCTAGTTCCATTCTGGTTTGCATTTATTCACATTTACAATTGTGGAGCTGGCTCCTAGTTCCATTCTGGTTTGCATTTATTCACATTTACAATTGTGGAGCTGGCTCCTAGTTCCATTCTGGTTTGCATTTATTCACATTTTTAATTGTGGAGCTGGTTCCTAGTTCTATACTGCTTTGCATCCATTCGCTTTTCACATTGCAGATCTGGTTCCTAGTTCCATCCTGGTTTTGCATCCATCCACTTTTCCCATTGCGAGCTGCTCCTAGTTCCATCCCGGTTTGCATTCATTCACTTTTCCCATTGCGGAGCTGGCTCCTAGTTCCATTCTGGTTTGCATTTATTCACATTTACAATTGTGGAGCTGGCTCCCAGTTCCATTCTGGTTAGCATTTATTCACATTTACAATTGTGGAGCTGGCTCCTAGTTCCATTCTGGTTTGCATTTATTCACATTTTTAATTGTGGAGCTGGTTCCTAGTTCTATACTGCTTTGCATCCATTCGGTTTTCACATTGCAGATCTGGTTCCTAGTTCCATCCTGGTTTTGCATCCATCCACTTTTCCCATTGCGAGCTGCTCCTAGTTCCATCCCGGTTTGCATTCATTCACTTTTCCCATTGCGGAGCTGGCTCCTAGTTCCATCCTGGTTTGCATTTATTCACATTTACAATTGTGGAGCTGGCTCCTAGTTCCATTCTGGTTTGCATTTATTCACATTTACAATTGTGGAGCTGGCTCCTAGTTCCATTCTGGTTTGCATTTATTCACATTTTTAATTGTGGAGCTGGTTCCTAGTTCTATACTGCTTTGCATCCATTCGCTTTTCACATTGCAGATCTGGTTCCTAGTTCCATCCTGGTTTTGCATCCATCCACTTTTCCCATTGCGAGCTGCTCCTAGTTCCATCCCGGTTTGCATTCATTCACTTTTCCCATTGCGGAGCTGGCTCCTAGTTCCATCCTGGTTTGCATTAATTCACTTTTCCCATTGCGGAGCTGGCTCCTAGTTCCATTCTGGTTTGCATTTATTCACATTTACAATTGTGGAGCTGGCTCCTAGTTCCATTCTGGTTTGCATTTATTCACATTTACAATTGTGGAGCTGGCTCCTAGTTCCATTCTGGTTTGCATTTATTCACATTTTTAATTGTGGAGCTGGTTCCTAGTTCCATCCTGGTTTGCATCCATCCACTTTTCCCATTGCGAGCTGCTCCTAGTTCCATCCCTGTTTGCATTCATTCACTTTTCCCATTGCGGAGCTGGCTCCTAGTTCCATCCTGGTTTGCATTTATTCACATTTACAATTGTGGAGCTGGCTCCTAGTTCCATCCTGTTTTGCAATTATTTACATTTACAATTGTGAAGCTGGCTCCTAGTTCCATTCTGGTTTGCATTTATTCACATTTACAATTGTGGAGCTGGCTCCTAGTTCCATTCTGGTTTGCATTTATTCACATTTTTAATTGTGGAGCTGGTTCCTAGTTCTATACTGCTTTGCATCCATTCGCTTTTCACATTGCAGATCTGGTTCCTAGTTCCATCCTGGTTTTGCATCCATCCACTTTTCCCATTGCGAGCTGCTCCTAGTTCCATCCCGGTTTGCATTCATTCACTTTTCCCATTGCGGAGCTGGCTTCTAGTTCCATCCTGGTTTGCATTCATTCACTTTTCCCATTGCGGAGCTGGCTCCTAGTTCCATTCTGGTTTGCATTTATTCACATTTACAATTGTGGAGCTGGCTCCTAGTTCCATTCTGGTTTGCATTTATTCACATTTACAATTGTGGAGCTGGCTCCTAGTTCCATTCTGGTTTGCATTTATTCACATTTTTAATTGTGGAGCTGGCTCCTAGTTCCATCCTGGTTTGCATCCATCCACTTTTCTCATTGCGAGCTGCTCCTAGTTCCATCCC
Organism: Amblyomma maculatum; assembly: GCF_055883805.1. Taxonomy (NCBI): domain Eukaryota; kingdom Metazoa; phylum Arthropoda; class Arachnida; order Ixodida; family Ixodidae; genus Amblyomma; species Amblyomma maculatum. The sequence goes on along the minus strand of NC_139345.1, from coordinate 121,380,997 downwards.
GGTTTGCATTCATTCACTTTTCCCATTACGGAGCTGGCTCCTAGCTCCATCCTGGTTTGCATTTATTCACATTTCGAAATGTGGAGCTGGTTCCTAGTTCTATACTGTTTTGCATCTATTCAAATTTCCCATTAAAGATCTAGATCCTAGTTCCATCCTGGTTTGCATCCAATATTTTTCCCATTGCGGGTCTGGTTCCTAGTTCCATTCTGGTTTGGATCCATTCACTTTCCCCATTGCGGATCTGGTTCCTAGTTCCATTCTGGTTTACATCCATTATCTTTTTCTATTGCTGAGCTGTCTCCTAGTTCCATCCTGTTTGCATCCATTCATTTTTACCATTGCGTATCTGGTTCCTACTTCCATTCTGGTTTGCGTCCATTCATTTTTCCTTTACCGAGCTAGCTGCTAGTTTTATCGTGGTTTACATTTATTCACATTTCCAATTGCGGAGCTCATTCTTAGTTTAAACCTCATTTGCGGCCATTCCATTTGCTACAAATTTAATCAGTGACGTCTTATTTGTGCGGGTATTATACTACGCAATGTTGTCATCACATAGTCGTATTAAACCTCATTATGTGAAACACCATCCCGCAGGTGTAAATCCCCGCTTTAACAATGCCTTACAAATAGGCCGGCATGGCCTAGAGGGAGAATGTCTAAGTCGAGATTTAAGGATCCTCGAAGAGTGCACTCCAATCTCAGCCTGATGCGCAAAGGCGAAACTCGAGTAGGAAGCCCTTACCAACTCGGTATTACGTCGTGATTTGGCACTGCCTTATGACGAGTGACAACACAACCATGTCACCTGCGAGCCTAAACCTGTTCGATATATATTCGGGATCTTTTGGTTTAAAGAGAAAACATCGCCCATTTAGATTTCAATGAGTTTTGAGGGTTTGAGTGTTTATAGCTAGCAGTTTAAGCATGCCAAATATCTTGGAGCTAGCATTTGAATCTGGTGTTCAATTAGCGATTAAAACGCTATTGTTATCTGGCTTCTCTGCACGGCACAGCAACGAGTTGGAGGGCCATGATCACGTCATTGACGTTACGAGTGCATTTCCTGTATGGAACCACTTTATTTGAAGTACTAAAAGCAACGTTAACGAAAGCAGAGCCCTACAATTGTTATTTCGCGGCATCATAATAGGCGCCACAAGTCGTGAGCGAAAGCAATGAAAATAGGAATTATTACCATCCTTGACGCCATCACCAAGCCCCCCTTCAGACCATCGGTGCTGTGAGGAGTAGCTGAAGTTTAAATCCTCGATTACCTTATCAGTTTGAATGCTAGCGCAAAAACACTTTGCATGCATTACCTACAGCGTCTACAGACTTTATTCCTTGAATATCGCGGATCACTAGAAAACTGATACAGCTGCTTTAACCTCCTTTCGTTAAACGAGGAGATTTTCCAATGAACGAGGCCTTTAAAGCTGTACTACAACGTTAAAAATTGTTAGAACGGAACACCTTGAAAGTTCAATGCGAACCACATTAGAGAATATGTTGTATCTCCAGCTTTTAACCCAATATGGCCGTACCTTGTTCTCTAGAAAATCCGGCATCAACGTTGTTGGAGCTGCTAGCGAGAAATTGTGGGTAGGGTTGGCATTGTGTAGCTAGCAGTATAAGCCACCGCAGCAACGGAACGTTGAGGTACTTTCTGCGGCATGAAAGAGTGTTTTGGGGGTAACGGCCAACGTCCGCGGTTTGCAATGCGGATCCACGACAGCGTACATTCACCTTCCAAGTCGCTTACAGGACCCCTGAAATGCTACTTCGATAATATTTTAACGCAAGAAATTTATCGAGGTATTCCTTGTGAGTACTGGTTTGGTTTGGTTTATGGGTTTTAATGTCCCAAAGCCACTCAGGCTATGAGAGATGCCGTAATGTACGGCTCCGAAATTTAACGACCACCTGGGGTTCTTTAACGTGCACTGACATCGCACAGCTCACGTGTGCCTTGCTTTCCGCCTCCATCGAAAAGCGGCCACCATGGCAGGGATTCGATCGCGCATCCTTGGGCTTAGTAGTCAAGCGCCCCAGCCACTGCACCGCCACGGCGGGGCGTGTGCGTGAGCTGAATGTGTGTGTGTGTGTGTGTGTGTGTGTGTGTATGCGCGCGCGCGTGTGTGTGTGTGTGTGTGTGTGTGTGTGTGTGTGTGTGTGTGTGTGTGTGTGTGTGTGTGTGTGTGTGTGTGTGTGTGTGTGTGTGTGTGTGTGTGTGTGTGTGTGTGTGTGTGTGTGTGTGTGTGTGTGTGTGTGTGTGTGTGTGTGTGTGTGTGTGTGTGTGTGTGTGTGTGTGTGTGTGTGTGTGTGTGTGTGTGTGTGTGTTCGTGCGTGCATGCAAGAAATTCATCGTGTGTGTGTGTGTTTGCATGCGTGTGTGCAAGAAATCCATCGTGTGTGTGCGTACTTGTGTGCTCATTCATACGTGTGTGTGGGGGTGAGTGGGTGAATGGGTGGGTGGGTGCATGCGGGTGTGTGAGTATATGTGTATGCGTCTGCGCGTACGTGTGCGCGTGTATGTGTGTGCGTGTGTGTGTGTGTGTGCGTGTGTGTATTGAGCCTTCAACTTGCGTTATCTTCAGCCATCCAAGTGACGCAAAGAACATTTTAGTTTGGTTCTCTTCAAAAGGCTGAGGCAGGGACGGTTATTTTACCAGATTGGGTTTTCACTTTTGGACGTGGATTTTCTGAACGAACATCGGGCGATCATCGTCCTTCACTAAAGGCTTATGAACCTTTTGACGCCAAAGCCATACCTGTTGCGGCAACGTCGACGCATTCTGTTGCTCTGAACATCATCGATGAAGAATTGAGCGTACCACCCAGATCAGGCATCATCTGAACGGCAAACGGTATCATCGAAGGAAACACCCAGGTGTTCTTGGATCGTGAACTGGGAATCGAAAGAGCCGTCGCCCATTTCGGGTATGCACAAGCTCATATGCTGGCCACTAACTTCACAGACGAATACCGGTACCTAGATAAGAGTACATCGATTGCTTTTTTCAACAACCTAGCAGAAATTCCTGACGTCTTCGCCCTCAGCGACCAACGCGAAGGTGATACAGCTAACCAAGGACACCAGCCCACGCTTGACATCATTCCAGCTCTACCTCGAAGCCGAAAATATGAGATACATACCCTATTTCAAAGCTACAGGGAGTGCTTCTTGTCAGCATCGAAGGTCCGCCAAACGCCACCCACCCAGTACCTCCACTAGATGTCAATTTCGACGACGCGACGCAGAGTACAATCCAGGAGACAAAGTCTGGGTTTGGACGCCGTTACGCAGTCGCGGACTGAGTGAAAAGCGCTTGCGGATGTATGCCGGCCCATAAGTAGTCGTTCGACGCATCGGGAAACTTGGCTATGGTCATCACCGACGGCGCGACCATATCACCGCGGCGTTAGGCGCGCACACATATGTTGCATGTTGTGAGACCTGCCTATTCGCGCGCTAAAGGCCTTAGTTGCTTTAATTTTTGCACTGCGAAAGCAATACTACGACAGCCAAAGCGAGACCTCATGTGGCAGCAGCTTCGCCGTGAAGAAGCGTAGCTATCTCTTCATTAAAAAATCAGCCTGCCATGACATTTGAATTCACGATACCCCATGACACGGGCAGGGGCTGCCAACTCGGGTCACTCCTTTAATATGTAAGGGTGATATCAGAATCAGCCTGCCAGAACCATTTGCATTATTGTTACCCCTATGTCACCCAGGCATGCCTAACGGCTTGGTTGAAGCGTGACTTTATATGTGGACTGGTAGATTACGCTCCCGTATCGTACCATTAAAAGATAAGCTTAAGTGTCCCAAATAAATTAGCACCTTTCACTGATAAGGCGTGAAAGGGGAACAATGTATCAGGCAAAAGAAGCTTTCGCAATTCAACTCGGAATAACCAAAGCGAAACCACAACTAATTTTTTTTCACTTTTTTGTTTATTTTTTAAGCATTAAGACGTTGCCCTCCTTTGGGTGGAGAAATTCCGCGAACCATTTCAAACTTAATTTTTTTATCAGCAGCTGCCAGCGTGCGACCATATGACTGCGATTGTAGCTCGCGGAACAATTTTCTACCCTTTGATCGCGCTCGTTCTCGTGAGGCGCCGCTTTATCGTTTTCTTTATCGTGCAAAATTCGCCGAGATCTATCTAGAATTATCCAGGCACTCGCGCCCATTTTCACAATGTTCCAGGTTGCTCGGGTCGTGTTTTACTTAAATTGACCGCTGACAAGTGCTAAGGGCGTTCGTACATCAACGACCGACGAGCACGTTTTTGGTGTTATTCCCGCTGCCTTAGTTCTTTTCAGGACGCATGTCAGCCCATAAATACTTAATTTAAGCACAGCAGGAGTTTGTTCATCTGTATCATTCGCCAATGTCACGATTACATTAGAAGATGTATCAAGCAAATAAATAAAAAAAGCTTTGAGAGCGCTGCAGAGACCTGCACTAGAGAAATGCGAATGCGTGTGCGTTGGCTGCTCGTTGATAGCTCCTGAAGAGTCATAGCTCAGCACTTCAGAATGTTAAGAGTAAGCATTTTTGAGTGTCATTACAAAGCACTTTTGAAGTCATAAATGGACGCTAGTCATGGTTATGCTTGGACTTAAACAAGTCATGAACTTATATTGACGCACATTGGATCTCCGAGCTTACTGTCTCATGACAAGTGACTATGACTCATTACTAAACTATATTGACTAACATGACATCACTAGGCATGCAATATACATTTATATAACACTAGTTATTACATACACACTCGTGACCACCAGTCTCACCTTAAAGTGATGTCCTATAGAACGTTTTATTTTGCTTCAATGTCTTGCTTCCAGTTTTTGCTTCCAGGGTTTGCGGACCAGTTTTCGGAAACATAGGCAAGTAAGGCTTTCGGCTTAATAAATAACGCGTGAAGTTTTCGGGAAGGTCCGGATAACCCACTAATTCGTTCATTTTGCTATTCAGCTGCAGTTGAGCGCGGGAGCTTGGTGTTTTGCGCAACCCTTTATATCAATGTAAAAAATTATAAGATTTAACCCTTCTAAGCCTACATAAGCCTTCAGGAGCAGGGCAGCCTTCACTCTGTCAGCCTCGTCGTCTTTTAGAACACTTCGTCGTCCACGCGTTCCTCGATCGTCGTCGTTGTCTGTGAGCACACTACTTCGGTCACGCGTTTTCCGGTAACAATATAAAAAGCGAGAGCTTTTGTTACCCTTGGTCTTACCTGTTGTTAGGCTTTTGTGCATCGTAATAACGAAACATGTTAGGTGTGACGATGCTTTGTTTTCATACTCAGATTAAACTGTATCTCTGATCGTTGCTCGTTGCAAACACTGTCTTGTGGCCGTTGTAGTATGACGCCATGCAATCTGTCATACAGATTTTTGAATGTATAGTGTTTCCCGCTGAGAAACCAGGTCCAAAGCCCTCTACCATTGTATGGTCGAGCGCATGAGATCGGACATAAAATGTAAGTCAAACCGCTCTCGCATTCTTACGACAAAGCCCTCCTCCTTTTTGACGCATTGGCAAAAGTTCCTAAGGATGACTGTAAGTTCACCGTTCTTATTTGATGCGGGCACGCACGTTTTGACCACACATAACGTACATCGTCTACCCCGGCATGGGAAGTTTTGTTAACCCACCATCGCTTTGATCCATGGAGAAGCGCGTTGCCTACACGAGTAATTCTATGTAAGCTCACGCAGCGGCGAGCACACGGCCAACTGTGTCGGTACGGCGCGCTGCGGGGGCTCAACTACCACGGCGAAGTCACGTGGCTATTCGCTGTGTGAAGGGCACGCTGCAGCTGCGGAGTGCCTCAAAGTCGTTGTGGCACGGTCGACGAAAATCACGAAGATATCGGTATATATAGTAAAGCTTTCGCTTTTAAAACCGAAGCTAGCTCTTTCGATGCTCGAAACACGCAATGATGGCAAAAATAATATTCCAGAACCCCTTACGCAGGTGTTCTGTGCAAGTCAGAGGTGTTGGTGCAAAACATAATGTGCTGTGGTGAACCGGGACCACTTATGCGATGGGATCAGAATGGGCAGCTGGTGGTTACCAGAGCCATAACAGGCGCAGAAAAAATATTCGTTACTCTTTTCTATAGCAATGTTTCTTAAAGGTAATTTCTGCCCATGTTCTTAGTTGCATAAGGGGGTAGTAATCTATCTCCTTAGTTCTACTTGCACAGGACGAAGCTCCCTATTTCCATGAAAGAGCGCGGATCAGCATCTAGGAGCCGCGCATAGAACATGTGGGTGTGCCAAGTACGGCAGGCTATACAACAAATTTCGAGCAATAACCTGATCAAGAGAACAGGCCGAATGACGGCATCACCACTGCCTGTATATATGGGATCACGACTAGCTCAATGATGAGCTCTCTCGAGAATAGAGTTATACGTACTGTGTACAATTCCTGTTCCCTGCTTTGACCATTTCCTGGCTGGGTGAAAGCCGCCATCTCAGCCCACTGCTGAGGAGGGGGCTGCTGCCAATTCGCCTCGAGAAGGAGAGAGATCAAATGAGGCAGCGATGAGATTACTCCTTCAGGTTGGAGCCGAGCAGTCGTCTGATACCGTCGCGGGGATGGCAGCGTCTGTTCCTTATCGCATTATGTGAAACTCAATAAGAATGCCTGGAAGCAGCGGCGCGTGTACAGTACAGCGTAAGCGGTTACAGTAGCTTGCTCATTTGGACAGCGGCTAGCCGACCTCGGAATTCGGACGTAAATGTATTCGTCGCCCCTGGAGTAGGCGTAACTGATAGTGCACGCTATATCAATCATTTATTCAAACAATCAATAAAATATTCTTTGCATCAATCATTCAGTCACCCTTTGTTAGGAGCCCAGGAAGAGCACCAAAGTCTTTGCTCTGGTATCACTCAAAGAGTCATTTTAAACGAGTCGAACAAATTAGGATAACATAGCAGTCAACTGATAATATTGATACGTTGCAGAAGGCTAGTTCAGGGAAACCCACCACAGCTGATGACAGACGTAAATGTTCTTGCAAGCACCAACCGTTGCTTCAGCTTCGCCATCTCTCACTCCATTTTTTCCATCGTCGTCCTCCTCCGTGGCATGTACGTAACATTACCTCGCCACGAAAAGCACCGTCCCGGTGCGTACTAGATCGGGGAACTACAGCTGGAGTGGTTGGGCTTCATGCGAGCGACATGAACGATTTCGGAACGTGGCATATCGAACTGTCGGCGTGGGTGCACAGGGGTGACCTCGTATGTCACAGAAGTGACTGGCCGTAAAACACGGTAGGGGCCTGTGTACCGCGGCAAGAGCTTCTCACAGATCCCAACTCTACGGGCGGGAGTCCAGAGCAAGATCAGAGAGTCCGGAGAATGGTGGGCATCGCGATGTCGAGAATCATGGCGCAACGTTTGGGAGTTCTGGGATATAGAAAAAATAATCAATAATTATAATAATATGTTATACTGTAAAACTGACTAATCACATTAACATCGTGATAGCTGGAATACAGCTTATGGATTTTTCCCTAATGACCAAATGAATAAAAAGCAAATATTGCTTTAGTATTTTAGACTTTAGGCCAATACAAAGGTCACACAGAAAACAGCATGCATTAACAGATTTTCCGCGATAGAATGTTCGAATGCTTGACACGCTCTGCACTTGTTTATACATGGCAATTGCTCTCACAACAGCAGATGCTGAGGCTGTTAGAGGCTTTTGCGTTAGCTTGAACAGTATGACCCGGTATATTAATGCGACCAAACCTGCAATAATAAACCTGGAGTGCAAGTGAGCCTGCATCTGTTATATTGTTGTTACTGCCAGGCATAGTTTTTCTGCAGAGTCTGAGAGAGGCGGAGGCGAAAAGTAGATTTGCTTTGCTTTAATTTCAAGGAGCCTGATACAGTGCAGTTTCAACTTCTCGTGGATCTACCATAAAGGTCCACAATACAATACGTTCTATTTCATTTATAATATAAGCAACAAGTGTTTTGTTCTACTGTCAGGAGCCGCATTATGTTATGCACCATTACACAACGCGAGAAAACAATCGAACTAGGATTCGTGCGCGGGGAGGGGTGAATAGGGAATTATAGGCGTTAATATGCTTCTCGTAAAAGCTCAATTTTTAGTCACCTGTCTATAAAGACTGGATTTTTATTTATGAAACATGAGCACTGCTTTGACTGTCGATGCCACACTGGAGGTGTCTGAATTTGGTTGCTTTGAATTAAGAAAGTATAATTACTTTGTATTAAGCAATCTTTCATGAACATCCTTCATGAATGCCTACAGAAGGCAAGGTTTCTTTTTTTTTTACCATGAAGTGGAGAGGGTACGCTTTGAACATAAGTGCATTGGTTTTTGACATGACAAAAAAACAATGGAGCACCTAGGTAAAAGGATGGATGGTGAAAAGTCGTGAAAAGTTTATGATCCAAAAGACTATAAAATTCGCAGCAGATGACAGTTTTCTTGGCATGCACTCGTGCAAACTCGGATAAAACTCGGGTGAGGGGAGAACTCGGATCCTCCTGCCTCACGCGGCGTGACAGAGTTTGTTAATTGTGCTGCTCTCCAACCAAGAAAGAGAGGTTGCCGTTCAAGTCAGCCCACTCTAGACAGTTAAAAGGGCATTATCACATCAGGATTTTAACCCTCCAGTAAGAAGTCATGTGAGCATTGCTTGAAAGTTAGCGTTTAGTCCCAGATTTCTTGCCCACAGGAAACAGGTTTCCCATGGTGTGTTTTGTCAGCAGTTACTGAGCCCTTAGTTCAGAAAGTAAAAATAAAGAAGTAAATACCCGGGAAGGGTACAACAGCGTTTAAACTTGTTGTTGCTTCATACTCTCGCCACGCGGTGCATAATTTCTAAAAATGGCCTTTTAATCTTGAAAATTGCCGGCATTCTGCTCTGGGCATTATTGGTGAAAAGGTTGAAAATTAAAACAGCGAAGCTAAGCATGACTAAATATTTGTCGGGTTCACATACGGTCTGTTCACATGCGGTAAGGTCTAAATTGGCCACACGGTATTTGAACGAGTGTCCGAGGGGATGCTACCGATTATTTGAGAGCTGCACAAGATCCAGTCTCTCGCTCATTTACAAAGAGTTCCTATTCATGCCTCGTTTCAACCAAATTGTTGTGCTAGACAAATATCAAAACAGTGTGGTCTATGAGTTGAAAGACACATTCTTCATAAAATGAAAGGGGCTAAGCATGTGTCAGCGACCAACCAAAACGTTGTGTGAAGGGCAATTGCTTTTCTTAGGAGTTCATTGTTGAACTTTAGGAATGGGCAGGGCCCATGCCTAACTCATTAAATTCATACCTCCATATATTCCTAACTCATTCACTTTGTGCTCTGATATATATAGCCACATGTTTCACGGAGGTGTGTTAGTTTGTTTCCCTTAGCCCCCTAACACCAAATATCTTAGTTTAATTGTTAAAGTTTTCTTGTTACCATATCTTAGGTGGCCCACCTTACCATACAAGCTTTCTATTGCACTTCTAGCCCTGTATACTATGTAACGTTTACTGGATTTGAGTGTCACCACCGCTGTACCCGTAAAGTTTTACTTCTTCCCTTTGATGAAGGTAGAGTTGTCAGTACTTTTTTTCGCTTTTCGCTTCCTCGTTTTGCATCGGCACTTCTTTACTCAGGTAAACATAACGCTCGAAAACGTTTTTTCCAATGCTCCTTATTTTCATCAGAATGTACAAAACGCTCCTGCCCTTCTCTAGTATCGTAGGCTGCGTGCTTTAATATCTTCCGCACGGCTCACGAAAACAAAATCATAATTTACGTTGCGGCTCATAGCAAACATACTAATCGATTTCCGAGGGAGCGAGTTATGACTCTAGCAGTTTTCATCAGCGCTGAGTAAGCGAATGTAAGCTGACTCTAAGGCAATCGACTCCATTATCATGAAGGCACTCTAGAGATAAAACAACAGTTCCAAGCATTTCGAAGTTTACGGTATAACTTTTGCTCTAGACTCGTAGGCAAATGATTATGGGTGCTCACTTTTGTAAATATTTCAGTGTTCACTTGCAAATCTGACATGGTACAACGAGACACTCAATTCATATAAACAATTTCCTAAATTCATCCTAGGTAGCACGCGCCCGATCTTCACTCAAACGAAACAATGTTTAATGATATAATATTTGTAACAGAGTTATATCAGTTCCTCTTCTTTACTTACACAAAGAACCATGCATTTGGTGCGTTGTTCTTATACGTTAGGATTTTCCTACGACGAAATATAACGAAGTCGAAGTGACTGTTACTGCCTATTGCCCGCGAAAGGCAAATTTAAATTAAGGAATGATTTGTGACGGCACATACACGTACAAGTTGTATCAGTCAAACTATGACCGTGTGTAATCCGCTGGACTAGTGAGCAGTTCGACAAAGCAGCTCAAAACGCTTTCTGCCTCAAGTAGGACTTGCACCGTGTCTCTCAGGCAGTCGTACGCTTCAGCACAAATCAGTTTGACACAGATATGTGACAATATTTGACACAAAAAGAGCATTCCTCCTGCTTAACAATGTCACAAATGTTAGCACATACAGCCCACTGCTCAAGGTTAAAAATTGTCATGGTCACCGTAGTTTCTTGTTCTTCATTTCACTCCCTACACACGGCCGGTCCTTGTACTGAGTGTCCCTGACATTCGTTTTTCACCGAGTTGTCAAGTTGAGCGGTTTGATATTCTGCCAGAGTTTCGTGTGCCTGACAGTGTCGATGCTTCGTTGTTTTCACAAGCCCAAGGTGAGAGATAAGGGTAGAAACCAAAGAGCAGCAGGATATTCGCAAAACAGAAAATTCTGCGAACATTTTATTTTACAGCTGCACAACGACATCAGATAAATTCAAAGGCATGAACCCTCATTTACACATAAGTAAAACGGAAGACGGCATTCTCAGATGGTAGAGCCGCCACTACAGAAAAAAAAGTGAAAACCCACATCCGGAGTTTTATGAAAACGATGTGCCGGATGACAATCTGTTCCAAAGACCCCAACAACGTGCTAAAGAGGTTAGTTTGCGTTGAAATTACGGTAAGCACCAACATCACTGACAGCGCACTCGTGAATATCAGCGCATATTTTGCGGCGACGAGCGGCAGACTAGCCACCGCCAACAGAAAAGTTCTGACGCCTTGGTCTGCACTACAGATCCCGACAGGCAGTGGCCACTTGATGACGCCAACTGACGTCTCCAACTCTTGAATATGAGTACACTATGTCACTTTCCCTGGCTGCTATGCCATATTTGAACCTGATTGTACCAAATACCTGGTGCTTGGTCGCCCCCCCCCCCCCCCCCCCAAAAAAAAAAAAAAAAATCTGCCGGACTTCCTTAGGCAGTTTGGTGCTGCTATCTATATCGAGGATTTCTTCTTTGCCGTCCAGAACACTGTTGACGACAAGTACGAGCAATGCAGGAGTAAGTTGCGAGTCGGAGACAATCTTTAACAGTTCGCATGCTAGTAACTGTACGCGCTGTACGAATGCAATCAGCACTCGTGGAAGCGCTGAAGACTACGTCTCGCTGCTCCTAGATTGGCAGAGCTGTATATATTGCAGATTTTTTTAACTGATAATTAGGCGAACCGAATGCCTTGTACAAATTTTTAATTGTGAGCCTCGGCATATGGGAGGGAAAGAGTGATAGTGTATAATAAGGGACTGGGGGATGCGCTGGACAGACCACGTTATCGGAAAACACAAAATGAATATCAGAATCGACTGCTCCCATTAAAACTGACGGCAACCTGAACGTATACGAAAAAGTAAAACGCGCGGCCTGGACAGTATTATCGACTTTTCCTAATACTGTTTTTATTTTTGGAATACACCTCAAACGCCCCTGGTGCAGGGTATTCGATGAGTCATAGCGGTATAACATCAAAGTTATACATTAAATATCATGAATAAATTATTTTCACTATAGAATTTTTTTTTTTAGGTTTGCGGATTGGAGTGGATCACGGCTTGAAGGGGAAGATCATTCCAGTCTTTCGCAGTCTGAAGGAAAAATAAAAAAGATGCGCAGTAGTGTGGGCAGATGGTGGATAAACACGTTCTGTGGCTGACATGTTGCGAAGTCCGGTGAGAGGGCAGAATGATGGAGTTTCATAGCTGTGAATGATAAAAGTTATGATAACGACAAAGTCGAAAACATTTACGTCGTTGAACGAGAAGTGGTGGGTTAGCTTTAGACTTTAGATTAGATACAGTAGTGAAGTAGCTGCAGTTGCCGTAAACAAAGCGGATGGCATGATTTTGTACTGATTCGAGAGTGTTAGCAAGGTATGATTGGTGCAGGTCTCAAATAGTGCATGCGTATTCTAATTTCGGTCTTACGAGAGCTAGATATGCCAGACGTATTACACAGGGAGAGGCAAGGTTTAAATGACGGCGAATCTCCAGGATTAGACAAAAACCGCTCACATAAAATCGTTTTAAAGTCGAAGAAACAAACATGTTCTTGCGTCTATCACCTTATCGGGTTTCCTGAAACGAACGGGACTCGACTCATTTCGCAGTAATTTCAAACGATGATTCATGACGACGCCATGCAGCCGTCTACGATGACATGGACGTCGCTTTTTGTTCTAGGGGCAACGAAAGAGTGTGCCCTAAGGTTCTGCGCTGAATACCCGAGTGGGAAGAAAGTTTTCAAACAAGACGTTTATTCTGGCCAAGTCAACGTAAAGTCCCTTGATAATTTGAAAGTAGCGACACTCTCCTCCGCGCCGCGCTTTCCTCCTCGATTCTCCTCGCGCGGCGGCGGCGAGCGCTGCGCACGACACGCTTTTTCCCCCTGACGCCCGCCGGCCGGCCGCAGCAGTGAGTGAAGCGCGAGCTTTTGGGCCAGGTCTGCGCTCCAGGAGTGCACAAAATTTTTGAAAAATTGCGAGAAAAGCATTGAGAATGCCGATAGTAAAGTTCATGAATTGATTGGTTTCTTCTTAGAACTGTTTGAATGGGGAATACTGATAAACAAAGCTTTCAGGCGAGTTCTGTGCTACAGACACTTTTTAAGTCTCATGATAAGGTTTTACTTTGTGCACTTAATCTAGTACTGCCTCTGACTTTGTGTTTGTTTTTTTTAGAGCGTGAAATCTGTCACCGCGGTAAAACTTCAGAAAACGATCCAGGCTGGTGCTTTGAACTTCAAGATTAGAGAAGGTTAAAGCAGGATTTAGTCTATTTCGAAACTGTCAAGCTATCTCTCAAAGCATAGTATATGTCACGTGATCAACCATGAGATTGGATTATTGATTAATTGTACATGTATTTCAATCAATTACTGGGCCAAATTAATTGATATTTAGTAAATTGCAATTAAAATCTAAATTTTAGCTGCAACACCGAACCCTATACCGTTGGAAAGCTTAGGCCAAGTGTAATGGCACTGTGCTAGTTAGCGATCCGCGATAATCTGCGTTCATTAGTTAATTTTGTATAAAATCAAATTTTGAGCTGTTCCTTGCTGCTTCGAGGCAAGGAACAGGTTTGCCACGGCAGTCTTGATATGATGCTGATGGAGGAATTAAATAATTTTATGAGTACGTGGCCCCTCACTGACTTCGCGTGTGGTTAAAAGACAGCAGGGTACACTGGGAGAAGTGGTGGGCCCTATTGCCGATACACTGAAGTTCTGGGGCAAGCATGCTGTTGTCTCATGCGCTGTGTAAAACAGCTTGATTTCATTGAACGCAACAATCAAATAAAAAAATTACAAGGTGCACATAGGTCTTCAACGTGCGGAAATGAGAAAGCATATAACTGCCAATTCATTAACTATCGCTATCCTATCTATCACTATATCTATTAATGCCAGAGACCTATCGTAACTGTCACTATCCGCAACGAACACTATCACCTCACTATCCGGGCCTATTACTATAATTTACTATTATTATCCGTAACAGTCACCATCATAACCTATCACTATTCATAACCATCACTATTTAACCTGATGCCATCCCATGACCCATTGATATACTTCAATTTTCATTGACTTACGTTGTCAGTCATATCTCTATTATCTCATAATATCTGACGAGACAACTATACATTGACTTTTAATTCTTATACTTTCTTGTTTTCTCATAAATGGAGGTGGGAAAAGAGCAAGCCACAGAAATAACTGACTACTATCAGCGCGAGGTTCATGTCTCTGTCGAGGAGGCTTCCTTTACTTCAGGACAGGTCGGTGAGAGAAAATTGATGGAACTGCGTTTGGTCTGTTTTTTTTTTCGAGTTCGTGTAATATTGGCGGCTCAAACTGGTCTTCAGTGAAATGTAGCTAGAACATAGAGCGATGAGATAATTACTCAGGCTAGGTGAAAAATAAATCTTGCATACAATTGAAATGAGTAATATGTTACAGTGTTAAGAATTGTTGCTCGCAAAATGTTCCCCTATTTTTACATAATAACTATAATCATCATTGATTGTTTAAGTTTCGTAAATACAGAAAATTTATGCAATGATTCCGGCTGATTTGACATCGATGGGATAACTTTTCTCGCAATAAATGAATACGCGGAATCGCGCTTTTAGAGCTCCAGCTTTCAAAGCGAAGGTAACCTGCCAACGCCTAGTAGTCATGGTCAAAGTGAAGCGTGTGTGATCATATGAACACCTCCTGCACATTGGCCGTATCCCTGATAAAACGAACGCATATTTTTTAACCCACGCGTGCGTCGAAGCATGGCAAGACACATTCAAGAATTGAAAAAAAAAATGCCATACGACCTAACTAGTGCAGATTACCCGCAATACCTCGGGTTTACTTGCCAAAGAGTTTTTCAGGGCCAGCATTCATTGCTCCCGAGTAACCGACGCACACTACAAGTAAAAGCTGGAAAGGCTAGCTCCTCTACAAGCCCGAATTTTGATTTTTAGTGAAGGAGGCCAGGGATCCTAGCATAATCGCGACAAATGCAATCGAGAGACTGTAATTTTCCAGTTATTTCTGACAGCAAAAAGCAGATTATAGCGCCCTGTTTCTGACTGTACAGAAGTCGAAGCGTGTTAAATGATGGAGCCTTGTAGCCTCGCAGAATATTCAGCATGCTGCAGAGGACAACCTTATTTTTATACAATGAACATGCTGCCGCCGCAAAAATATTGAGCAGCAAGCAGGAATAAAAAACGCAGCGTCAGGTGACGCGTTATTACGGGGAGTGAGAAAGGCACTCGAGGTCGCAAACAACTCTGTTGTTTCTAGGAATAAACGTCTTTCGACTAATCTTGCGAATCCATTGACTCGTGCGCAAGCCGTCACGCTTGCCTTGAGAGCTTGCACGCTGCAATAAAAGCACAGCGCGCAATATTCGCTCGCCGAGACTAGGAGAAAAATGGCGCGAAGGAAAAAGAAAACACAAGGAAAACGCCGGCCGCGCGTCGGTTTCCAATGGCAACGGCAGGGAGACCAATCGTCGCTCAGGAAATCGGGCGGAGAGCCGTCCTTCAGCGAAGAGGCGCGCAAGGGGCGAGGAGGAGGCGAGGAGGTAGCGCAGCGGCGGCAAAGTTCAATCGTTGGCGTAACTTTCAAAGTATCAAGGGGTTTTAAGTCAACGGCACCGTTGCGATAGTTTAGCTGTTTATTTCGTCCAAATCTAGAGGCTCTTGAGTGCCGTGGATGCAAACGAAGTAATTTCAGTGCGCTGTGCAGATCCCGAACGGGAGCTGCACCCGATAGATTGTCGGGTGGCGTGGAAAACGCGCAAATAACGCGACTGCCATCGCTCGGTTTGCGACTAGCGTTATAGTCCTTGGAGGATTCCTCGTGTCGTCTGTGAAACTATGTTGACCTTGCCAAAAACTACAAAAATCCATTTATTGGCCTCGGTTCGAAAGCGGTCAAACTGCAATGAGATTTTATGCGGCAACCTCAAGCGGTGTCGAGAATTGATGCTCTTTGCGGACGCTATCGTTGCGGCAGTATTAAATTTCCTGTGCGAACTTGTAAATAACTCGGCAAAGCGCATGGGCGGAAGTTAGGCTTCGCCTTGAAGGATATGACGTGATAACGTTAAATGCTATAACGTACATACGTCTGAGGCTCCCCTTGCAGTTCCGTAATGTTTATTGCTGTCGCGTCCTCCCACCTCAAATGTTCATCTCGAGATGGCATCTCCTCCCAAGTTTGCATGACATCATGACATCGCTACTTAACACAATCCATTGATGAATAAATGCTCAACCATGTAACATGTCAACTACCACCTGTGATCTCTCGCACGACGCCAACAACACCGACGTCGGAGTTTCTGTAGAATTGGGTTTCAGTGCTACTGCGTTAAAAGGTGCGGATGCGCAAGAAGGGAGTTGTAGCTGCATAAGACATATTAAACATTGCCGAGGTTGAAATCTACCTTGTTTGTACTAGCGAAAAAAAAACCCTCCGCTGTGTTTGCTAACGTGATGTCGGTTGCATGGGGTACTGCCTTGGAAGCCGGTTTATTTTCCCAGACGAGGCAGAGAGGGCACCAGTGCTGCCAAGCGCGGCCAGTTTGCGGACACGATAATTAGATATGTATTCTACGCTCCTAAGATGGGATTAGTGCCTCCCAACCTCCCAAAAAAGATGGAAACTTTGTGTATCCATCCTGTGCCCCATTTAGCAAGGTTCACTCATCCACTCACACTTTGAGGACCGCGCGCCCAACATCTTACGGCGAGAAAGGGAGCCTACTACCTCACGCAGCGATCGAATACCGCGTCGGTGGGACTGAATCAGAAACGTGATTGTGCTACCTCCTCGGTGCCTCGTAAATTGTACCTGTCGCCGACCGGTTCATTTGCTTTTATGACGCTGGCGAAGGTTTGCTCTTGTAATCTGCACTTCCCCAATACGTCGGCAGACTGCTGTCCACGCCACTGCGTTCTGTGACTTTTATAGGCGAAGGTCCCCTCCTGTCATCAGCACTTCCCCGGTACCTCGAGAAACTGCACTCTGCCACCGAAAACTCCACATTCTTGGCAACAGCTCTTATCGCCTGCACAGTCCGAACAGTTTACACGCCGTAGTGTGAGTGCGCTGTCACCCACCAAAGAATGTCTGCGCAAGGCGTCTGCTCCAACACTTCATGCACAGCACGACGCGTCAAGAAACTGGACAGATCTGATCACTAGGGCGCGATGCTTCCACCGTATATAAAGCTATTTCTATTGCAGCAATTTCAGTTCATGCTCTCCTGCTTGTAAGAAGTTATCTACCGCTTTCGCGTTAAGATCCATGGTTCCCAATTCGGCAGGTCAACCTGGACAGCATTTGCCAGTGGCAGCTCGGACACTGAACCCGCCATTACCCATACACCCGCATACTCACAATTACTGCCCCACGTATCTGGTACCGAGCATATACATACAGTGGCTTCATATGTGATTACATTCTGACGCTCAGTAGCCGTTATAAATGCTCCACCGAGCTCACAGGCTTCTTTCGTTTCTTTTCGCTGTTAATTTTGGTTTATAATTCATAGCGCACTTTGTCCTGCGCTTGTTTGTTTCGAAAATGCAAGTTATTCTTTTAAACTAATACTATTCTTTGCACCTTCAGCAGGGAACACCAGCTTGCGATTCATGTTTTCTTCTTACATAGTTGTTGCTCTACTAAGGATATAAATAGAGCCCCCCCCCCCCCCCTCCCCCAACGTTCGTGAAACACTTGCACATCGTTCTACCTTATTTTTTTCAAAGGTCCGTTGTACGGAAAAAGTTAAGGGGGCCTACTTAACCTCCGCCCCTAAGGATATAACAATGGCTCCCGACGGTGGCCACCTCAGCAATTCCTCATTGTCGTGCATGTAATGTCAGCTCCCTTAATTACGAATGCTTTAATTTGTGCTTCTTATATGATGTCATATATTATTATTGGCGTGCAGTCTTAAGGTAGCACTTTATGCAGCTGCCGGCAGCAAGCGGCCTCCAGTCATAGGCCTCCCGTCTCTACATTAACCAAGCCTTATAAGCGTACATGCGTGGTCTGAGAGTAGCGTGCCTCTCTCGGCGTCCAAGAGCCCTGGAAGGTCGATTCTTGATCCATCTTCCCACCTCCAACCAGCACCCCGAGTTGGCAGCTCCTCCTGACTTTGTGACTGCATGTGGCATTTTTAAATCACATAAGCCATCGGCGAATCACTGCTCGGTCACCTGCCGAGTACCCCGTGCCAGAGCCTTGCCTGTCATTTTTCGCTCACTACGCCGATCACTCTGGTTTTTCTGGAGAACGAAAGCTTCAACGGTATCGCATTAAAATGTGCGGCCGAACACGTCCTTGAAACATAGGTACCGATTACTATGCGGCAGAAAGTCGATGAGGTATTTAGTCTGTCGAATTAGATGCGCCTGCCCCAAAAAGCTAATACAAGTCACCAGTTCTCTTCTATATATTGCAGTATGCCGCACTCCAAAGCTCTGGGGCTTTTCAGGTTTCAATCTCTAAAAATGGCCCGTTTCCAACGCAGCACTTTTCATGATTGTGCATTTCCGCATCTTCAAATATCTTTGCAGGTTACCCACCTGTTTTTACATGCAGCACACTTCGAACTCCCTCCTGTTAACATCTAGATAGCGTTGGCGCTCAGGCAGTCAACTCTTTCGTAGTGGAAGAGACGTGAAGAAAATACGCCGAAATGCAGGTCCTAGGCGAAAATTAGGAAACTGTATTCATGAAGCTGCAGACATACTAAGATTCTAATATATCGTGTAATTTCGGACTGAAATCAGGAAAGCTGCTAGGTAGAGACGAGCTAGGATACAGAAATTGGCGGTAATTTTAGTAAAATGCGCATATCTCTATTCTCTAGCATTCTCTAAAACGTCGATGGTCTTCGACGTCAGCTGGCTCGAGTCAACAGTCATAACAATTATGCAGTCTCGCAGAGAATACCAAGAACTGATGAAAGAACTCACGAAGTTCAAAAAGGACGTCTCTTAATGAATATGTACAGTTATCACAATAACCCTTAAATCGAGGTCCTCCCAATCGTTGTAAACAAAAATATGTGAAGCTCTATTAAGAAGTTTGACAATTATGCCAGTTCGAGTTGACCAATGCAGCATCAAAGTATTGCAAGGCGTTCTATGAAAAAAAAAAGAAAAAAAAAGCTCATTGGGATTATTCAATTTTCTAGTCGTGTGTGCAGCAAAACACAAGCCAAGATTGGCCACACGTGGTTTTTGTTTTCGACACAGCAGTCTCCTCCTTGCAAAACTACATCTCCGCTGAGAAGAGCTAATCTAGCTGAATGTGAAAAGCACTGTGCAGAAGCCCTTATGGGAAACACAGGGAAAAACCATTTTGCGAAAGACCGAGCAGTCGCTCCTGCTGCATGTCACATATCATAAGAACCGGAAAAGCGGGATGTAACTCATCCCTTATTTGCTCCACCATTTCGTGTGTTGGCACCTAAACAATGATGTGCTTTCATTACATCACTCTAACGCCACACATCTTCATAAAAACTTTATGAATTGGTTGCACATATATCCTGCTGAGGATTAAACTTCTTTTACATGTGGTAAGTAAAAGTGCATTGCGGGCTGCGAGTCTCAGGGTGAACTGCCTTTTCTTCGTCTAAATTGATGCACTGGAGGTAGTTGTGTTGCGATTATTCTGGCAAAACATTACCTTTTAAGTACCACCCTCTGTCATTTCAGTTGTACTTCTGTCAAAAGCTTATTTATAAATTGAGCTTTAACCTATTCTTTAGTAGCATTGACCGCTTTCCCGGCTTTTCGAAACGAGGTTTGGCTAAGCCTCATGACAATGTCGGCGTCTTGAATAAGGAATCGAGGTTTTAACCTTCCTTTTTAAATTGCTGGCAGACATTCCACTCATTAGGGGAGGAGTGTAAAATATGAAGTGCATGAGTGAAGGGTAAAAGTTCAACTCTAGCGTTTTCAACCTTCTCGAAATTGATGAAACACTTACAGTCATTTGTACCAACTTCACAGCACTGAAGTATATTGTTGCGGCTTAAGTGAATATCAGATTCGCAATGCGTGGCATCACAAAAGGAGAATTCTACGAGCGACCTTGGACGCGTGACGTAACTAGATGCCCGACCGTCAACATCCACTCTGCATTTCCTACAGGCCAAACTGTTGAGCTTGGTTCCGGTAATTTCTGAGAAATAGGGACCCCAGCTGTCACTTACAGGAGTAATAGCTTGGCATGCGCGATGTCATATCTAGGCCAAAAACTACTTTCCGTTTCGCTTACGCTATTCTTGCTCTTTTAAAATACTTGGTACCTTAAACTCAAAATATGGAAAAGCCCAACAATTTGCTCATTAAAGAAGTTTAAGAAGTAAAACAGTTAAAATATGGGGTGTTACAATTACATTACAAACATCAAAAAGAGTACAATCGAAATATATTCTAGTGTTCTCAATTTACCGAAAAATTTATGTGAAAAAGAATACATGTCGAGGAGGGTCGAAATCAGCAAATATAGTTTGTTTAGCATAGAACTTATTAAAAGAAAAACAGACTAGCGGCTCTTGTTAATCCTTCTTCGACGTTAATACAAACAAAACTAGTAGAACTTGTTGTTGCGCTCATTGCACTAACATAGTACGAGTTATCCGACTTAGGCTGTTAACCCTGAGATTGTGCATGAACAAAACTAGCTGCAAAATTTATCGACTTGCCTCTGTGTTATTTCCTAACTTCTACATATTGCAGTAAAGGTGCATAAAGAAGCTTTGCCCCAGAAAATATTATTTAAAAAACCAACTTGTTATCTTCCCAATAAATCAGGCAAAACAGGAAGAAATTTGAAAGCATCGTTTCCTCCTTGCGCTATGCTACAAAAACTTTACAAAGTTTTTGTAGCATAGCGCAAGGAGGAAACGATGCTTTCAAATTTCATTCTGTTTTGCCTGATTTATTGGGAAGATAACGAGATGTCCTGGTAGGGTTTAAGTACCTCTTCTGAAATTTTACGCCCCCCTTGCTTGTAAGTTTTTTTTTTTTTTGTCATGGCGCACAAACACGAAGGTTTTAACGTGAAGCTGGGCAACGCCTCGATGCAAGGGCGCAGCGTAAATAATTGTATTAGGAGCTTGAGAAGGTGCCATTTTGGCTTTTGAGTTTGCATGGGAATCTTAGTTAAGCCGCGGGCCATTTGTGTCACAAGGCAGCGTATATGTGGAAATGAAGCAATATCCGCTATTAGACCCAATTGTTTTCCACCTCAAAAAGTGTATTTAATGGCAGAGCCGGTACCATTGAATTGCAAAACATTTCTTCCGCCAGAAAAGGCAGAATGCAGATGATTCGTGCTGGGTGGCTATCAGTCTGCGGCTGACAGCGATCTCAGTAGCCCATTTGAATGACCCATTAACTCCCAGGTCTCAGTAGACCAACACAGCTTCCTAGAGATTTCGGGGGCGGCTCCTCTTTACAATTCTACAATATGTGATCGATCATAAGTGGCTATTTTACCAAATAGTGTGCATTTCGGGTCGTAATCACCGGGGTAGAATTTTGACAGCAGGAAAGAAGTCGTAAAGAATCGTGTCTGGAGTGGCCTCCAGGTGGTCTCCTGCTCCTTATCTAAGACTGTCTGGAGGGGGGAATATCCTATTTTCAAGTCGGTGCCAAATCAGCATGCGTATTACTTTGAGCTCCCCACAGCTTTGAATAAATGAAGCTGCTGCAATAGGGCTCTTAATAAAGCTTTATTTTTGGCTTTCGAGTCACTACTTGCCCTCACATTGTTATTTTTTTTCAGCTTAATTCTGCATATGCAGGCATTGTTTATAGTTGTCTATTTTGAAGACCTGTTTCCCAAAGCAACGTACCAGCGTATCCCTACCGCTAACTGCCCTTAACCCCTTCATGGATCACTGCCTTGTCGTGGCGGAGGGGCTTGCGAAACTCGATGAAGTCGTGAGCTCTGCTGTGTAGGGCCACCCAAGATAGACAGGTCACGGCAGAGAGTTCTGACAAAATGTGATTCACCGGAGAAGGTAATGGCAACCCACTCTAGTATTTCCTGCCAAGAAAACCCTACGGCCAGTCACAATACCATTATTGATATGGCGCCGGAAGATGAGCCCCCCAGGTTGGAAGGCGTCCCATATGTTACTGGGGATGAACAAAGGGCGATTCCTAGTAGCTCCAGGACGAATGAAGCGGCTGGGCTAAAGCCAAAAGGACGCTCAGTTGTGGATGTGTTGGGAAGCGACCGGAAAGTCCGATGTTGCAAGGAGATGTATCACATAGCAACATGGAATGTCAGATCTATGACGCAAGGTAAACTGGATATTGTCAAGCGAGAAATGGACAGATTGAACATTGATATCTTGGATATCAGCGAGCTCAAGTGGACCGGAATGGGAGAATTTAACTCCGGCGACCATTATGTCTTTTATTGTGGGCACGAATCCAAGAGAAGGAATGGGGTCGCTCTCATAGTAAACAGAAGAATGGGCAAAGCAGTGCTAGGGTACAACCCCAAAAGCGACCGAATGATTTCACTTCGGATCCAAGGTCACCCTTTCAACATAACAGTTATCCAAGTCTATGCACCGACCACTACTGCTGAAGAAGCTGACGTTGAGAGATTTTATGCGGACCTACAATGCCTTTTAGACCGCACCCCATCATCAGACGTCGTTTTTCTCATAGGAGACTGGAATGCTAAGGTCGGGAGTGAAGAAATATCCGGAATTACAGGCAAGTTCGGTCTTGGTGAGCCAAATGAAGCTGGGCAGAGGCTAGTAGTGTTTTGTCAAGAAAACAACCTGACCATAGCGAATACTCATTTTCGACAGCACAAGAGGCGCCTGTACACATGGACTTCGCCGGACGGTCTGTACAGGAATCAGATCGATTATATTATTTGTGAACAGAGATGGAGAAGCGCTATACAAGCAGTAAAAACAAGGCCTGGGGCCGATTGTGGCACCGATCATCAGCTTCTTGTTGCCAAGATTAAGCTTCGATTGAGGAAAACGCAGAAAACTACAAGGCCTTTCAGGTATAATCTGGATCAAGTTCCTTTAGAATATGCTGTGGAAGTGAGGAATCGATTTCAAGAATTAGATCTAGAAGACAAAGAGCCCGAAGAGATGTGGACTGATGTTCGTGATATAATACAAGAAGTTGCTACTAAGGTAGTTCCAAAGCAAAAGAAATGCAAGAAAGCAAACTGGTTATCTGAAGAGGCTTTGCGAATAGCTGAGGAAAGGAGGATGGCAAAAGTTATTGAGGAAAGAGAAAGATACAAGGTTCTCAATGCGGATTTTCAGAAAATAGCAAGGAGAGATAAGAATGCCTTCCTGAACATACAGTGCCAAGCAGTTGAGGACAACAGCCAATTAAGGAACACAAGAGCTCTGTATAAGACAATCAAAGATATCAAAGGAAGCTTCTGTGCTAAGATGGGCGTGATAAAGGACAAACGAGGCAAGGACCTCACTGAAGCCGCAGAGATAAAGAAGAGGTGGCAGGAATACACAGAAGAACTGTACAAGAAGGACCCGAATGTGCAAACCCAACATAGGACGGTTGTGATCACTGATCTCGAGCCGGGCATCCTGAAGAGTGAAGTTGAATGGGCCTTAGCCAGCCTTGCTAAGAACAAAGCTAGCGGAATTGATAGCATTCCAGCTGAGTTGCTTCAAGACCTCAACCATGACGCTGTTAACATTCTGCATACATTATGTCAGAAGATTTGGACAACCCTGCAGTGGCCACAGGATTGGAGGAGGTCAGTTTACATCCCCATTCCAAAGAAAGGCAGTGCCAAAGGTTGTTCCAACTACCGCACGATCGCGCTTATTTCGCATGCTAGCAAGGTGATGTTGAAAATCCTCCAAGGTAGGCTGCAGCAGTATGTGGATCGGGAGCTTCCGGACGTGCAAGCTGGGTTTCGCAAGGGCAGAGGAACTAGAGACCAAGTTGCCAACCTTCGCTGGATCATGGAAAAAGCAAGAGAGTTCCAGAAACCCATCTACTTCTGCTTTATTGATTATGCGAAAGCGTTTGACTGCGTAGATCACAGCAGATTGTGGCAAGCTCTCCAAGAGATGGGAGTTCCAATTCACCTCATCTGTCTCCTCAGGAACCTGTATGAAGGGCAAGAGGCCACAGTCAGAACTGGACATGGTCTTACTGATTGGTTTCCGATTGAGAAAAGAGTGAGGCAAGGCTGCATACTGTCGCCCTGCCTATTTAACCTATATGCAGAGTGCATCATGAGGAAGGCTGGTCTGGACGAGTCTTCAGCTGGAGTGAAGACTGCTGGAAAACGTATCAACAACCTTAGATATGCGGATGATACCACTTTAATGGCAGAAAGTGAAGCGGAACTCAAGAGACTTCTGATGCGCGTACAAGAAGAGAGTGACAAGTTTGGGCTTAAACTGAACATTAAAAAGACAAAGATCATGGCGTCTTGCCCTATCAAGTCCTGGAGCATCAAGGGACAAGAAGTGGAAGCTGTGACAGATTTTCTCTTCTTGGGCTCCAAGATTACCTCGGAAGGAGACTGCAGCCATGAAATTAGGAGACGCCTGCTTCTGGGAAAGAGAGCAATGGTTAGCCTTGACCGCCTAGTAAAGAGCAGAGACATTAGTCTGCCAACCAAGATCCGTATAACTCGTGCTATGGTCTTTCCAGTAGTGATGTATGGATGCGAGAGTTGGACTGTGAAAAAGGCTGACCGCCGAAGAATTGACGCGTTTGAATTGTGGTGCTGACGAAAACTCTTGAGAGTTCCTTGGACTGCCAGAAGATCAAATCAGTCAATATTGTCGACCATAAACCCTGACTGCTCATTGGAGGGTCAAATTCTAAAGTTAAAGCTCAGCTACTTTGGTCATCTGATGAGAAGAGAGGAGTCGCTGGAGAAAGATTTGATGTTGGGAAAGGTTGAGGGTCGCCGGAGAAGGGGTAGGCAGCGAACGCGATGGTTAGATGGCATCCTCGAGGCACTGCAGATGAAGTTATGTGATGTTAGGAAGATAGTGAGAGACCGGAAAGCGTGGCGTGACATGGTCAATAGGGTCACGAAGAGTCGGACACGACTGAACGACTGAACTGAACTGAACTGAACTGCCCTTAAAAGTAGTCCACTCCTGCCTAATAAGTATATTGCTTTTTTGCTTGGAATCCAGCAGTTTATCGCACATTGGTTTGTAAAACATGCTGAGAAGTTTCTGAGTGCTCCATATCATCTGGTCAACGCCTCTCATTTCAATGTTAATATATGTTAAGGCCAGTCATCGAAGGCGAGAAGCAATGCTATTGTCACGAAAAAGCCTAATCTCTTGCCCAGCTGACCTTGACCATCTTGACAATCTTGAGTGCAGACTTGGCGACGTGGTCGGCAGGTTTTGTTGCTGCATATAATTCATAATGCACAAGAACTAACCATGCTGCACAAATTTCAATATTGTTTTATGTGCGACACGATTAAACGGGCGTCGCTCATAGTGTACACAAAGGTAGGCTCTAATGGCAGACGGAGCAAACTGATAAGAATAGATGCTTCTGGAAAGAGCGCTTCCATGAACGAAAACTTTTCATATTACAAATAACAACAGCACCATATCGGCTATGCGTCATCCTACACTATACAGTGCACATTTTTATTTTTTTATTACGCTTTTCACAAGACCTCTAGCGTATATTAAAATAATGAGCTCTTAATGCTGCGCTCAAATCTGAAGCTGCATAGAACAAAATGACGAGTTCATTACTTTAAGAAGAGCTTCACGAAGTAACCTGAACACGTATGACGAGGTAACAAAGAGGCTTCGAGCGAAAAACATGCAGTAGACAATAATTAAAGAGAAATAACACAAAAAATTCATTAGTGAAGCGCCCTTAGCTAAACTAAAGCTCTTCTTCTTGCGTAAGACTCTTTGAAACGAGGCTTCTCTGAAGGCATTCTCGTCTTCACAAATGGTCCCGGGGCTTGTCGCTTATCTTTCAACCTTAGATAAAATCGACTGCATATTATGAGGCAGAGCACTTGGCTCCGGGGCCGGAGGCGGTCGCTTTCGTCATACCAGCAAGAACACTAGTGCCAAAGTCAAGAAAGCAGTGGTGTTGTCATCCCATCTGTGTAGTGTATAACTTACGGCACCTCTAAAGACTAAATTGTACATAAAGGATAGGACAATACACAAGTTTTGCATTTGAGGGGTGCGCGAATTAATAGTTTGCTACAGAGCTAAGAAACAATTCTTATCGTTTGTTTTCTTTTAGCAAAAACAACATATACGAGTACTATGTCTGCAAGCTTTTGTTAAGTAATTAACGCATTGCGCGAATCCCGAATTTAAAGAGTGTAAAAAACAGCGCACCGTTTTTTAAAACGAGGGCCAGCTCGCTATTCTTGCTAGAAAAAGTCTTGGTTTTGGAGGTATTTAACATTTCGATTAGATTTTTTTTGCCGCATTGCACACGAATGTGTCCCACTGCTTGTGGGCTCAGTACCGTTTTGCCAAATGAAAACTAGGCTGCAAGCCTTATTAATTACTCGCGTATGCTCATGGCACCGTCACGATTTCTTACAAATTCTTACAGCTTACACTTTATATTACTTCTACTACCAGAACATTTGTGACAATTGTGTGCCCTGCCGATAGCAACTCTTTACAGACTGACCTAGATAGAATCGCCGTTTGGTGTGAGCCGTTGCAAATGCAGATTAATGTCTCTAAAACAAAGACAGTAATATTTACCACTAGTTCTAGGCTTCATAATTATTGTTATCTCATGAGTAATACTTAAATGAGAATGTTAGTGCACTGAAAAACCTAGGTGTTCATCTCTCGTCTGATCTAACATGAAACAACCACATCGATGCAGTTGTAAGTAAATCATCTAACGGACTTGGTTTCATCAGCCATCACTTGCACCAAGCAAACCCTGCCATCAAACTTTTGGCTTACAGTGCCCTCATCTATTCGAAAATAGAATACGCCTCTTTATTTTGGATCAAATTTACCTGATTAACAAATTGGAGTCGGTTCAGAATAAAGCAGCTAGATTTATAACCAGTAACTACTTTCGCCATTGCAGCATAACCGCCATCGAAGCGTCGCTAAACTTATCACTTGAACAGCGAAGACTGGTAGCACTATTATCTTATTTTCACAGGCAGTATCGCAGTCACTCATCGCTACAGGCTATATGAGACCAGCCCACTCCATATTTCTGCGCTTAGATTATAACTTGAAAATTCAGACCAGGGCCCGTATTCCAAGTTTGTGTCGTTAAAGAAAGTGTCGCTATCTTCCCGACCTCGAGTCATCCGATTGGTGAAAACGCCGGAACCTCATGTTGCCACCTCTTCTGGTTCCGTAGTGGCAACACTCGGTTCCGGCGTCTCGACCAACCAGATGCCTCGAGGTCACATGAGATAGTGACACGTTATAATGACGCAAACTCAGAATACGGGCTCATGTTTGCCCGTACTCATATCCTGTCATTCACCATTATTTCTCGCTGTCCACCATTAGAACAAGTTACCTGAAGACACCGTTTCCACTTTAAATCATGATGCTTTCATACAGAAACCGCAGAGCTTCCAAAGCATAAAGTTTTAGTAGATAGGCTGTATTCTTCATAAAATCAGTTTCCCATTTCTGCTGTTACTATTCGCCACAGCCTTAATTTTTGTGTCCATTTATGTGTGGTTTGAATTACTATTGTATTGCATATTTAGATGCAAACCATATTTCCTTCTAAGTAACCATGTAACCCCCCCCCCTCCCCCTCCCCTATATAATGCCCGCAAAGGGCTTTTAGGGTATTTGAATAAAAAAAATTCTTACAGTTCATACCCTTAGTTTGCGACTACCCTTTTGCTTCAATGACATATGGCTGCCTTCAGCTAGCTTTCAACTTTTTTTAGGCGATTCCATGCTACGCTATGAAATTCTATTTTAATGCGCCGCCAGCTTGCCCGCCGTTATGTATTCTCTCGGCTTCTCTCGTAAAGAACGCTCTAAGTATCTATAGGAATCGGTAGCTCCTGAAGCGGGATCAGTATATAAATATAGTCAATCCAGTTCAGAAAGACCACCAGCTGGACCATAAGACTAATTAATCTCACAAGCTTAAGACAACTCTGGTTTAGGTAAGGTTCTATATACACCGAGAGGTATTTTTAATTTTGAAATGTCTTCCTACACGGTAATCACTGCTTGTGCAATATTTAGGAAATATTTTTCTTTTCTCCTTACACTTGCGTGTAAATAAAAATCAAATGGAAAGAAGGTGGGCTATTGTACGAGCATGCCAGTAGAGCACAATTTTCACGTTTCAGAAATAAAAATTGAATGTGGGAAACTAAGACTTCTTCCTTTTAAGATTGAAAAAAGAAACATTCAATGGCACCTAAACCTGTCGCCACTGTTTGCAAAATTAAGGCATCCACATGGATTGTCTTCGACGGAGTGTATCCTGCGTGATGGCTGCGACCAGATATGTGGACCATTTATTTTATCTAGGCATGCAGCTTAAGCTTATGATCGAGCTATGGGACTTCTGTCGCTAGCTTTAATACTGCAGTAAGGTGTACTTCGTTTGCATAGTGAACCCCAGGCACTGGCGCCAGACTGCTGTGCACACCAACTTCCAATGCAAGAACCGAAGACAATGTCCCTAACGTATTTGTCATCTCTAAACAGTGCTCCTCTACATCTGCCGGCAAGAATGTGCAATCGAAGCCTGCTGGCCTCGCACGCATTCGATGGCAGAGTTGGAAACGTGATCAGCTGGATTCCGCGGGGACAACAGGCAGGAAGGAAAGCTGTACTACAGAGGTACGCGCGGAGCACCAGCGCCTTTGCTCATCTGCCGAGTGTTAGAATCGATGTCTACGGTCCACAAAGAAAAAGCCGAGAAGCATATGGGGCGGAGGCTGAGCAAATAGTGCGCATTCCTAATACAACACGACGTTTTCTCTCTTTATCTTCCCTTTCCTTTATTCTTGGAGAGAGGCGCCGCTGTTTTATGTCTGCACACCAGGTTGTACAGCGTTGACGAATTATGCTTCCGCTCTTATGGATTGGTTTAGCAGTTAAGAAAGATAGCTAGCTCCTTGGCCTCGCTCACATGTTTTTTGTTAGTTTTTTTCTTACAATTTCTTTCGTAGTTTCAGTGCTGCGGTCAATGCTGCGGTGTATAACGCGTTTATTGATTGTAACGCTGCACCTTTCGGAGATCGGTCAGGTGAATCTCGAAGAAGAGCATTAATTTCCTCCTTTTCAGAAAGAATAAGCAAAAAAAAAATTGTTCTCTACGTTGTTGGTCCTGCTTTCTACGCGATTTCAAACGCTGGCGAAGGAAATAATCGCTAGTTTTCAGCACAGAATCCGTCGAATTTCTTTGATGTACCCTTCTTTTACCTTCGCCGAGACGTATTTTCCGCTACCGAATCTCCTCGCACACCGCAATCACCGGATTGACTTTGTATGCTTACAATTACGTGATAACTAGCGTGCGATGAAGATGTTTCGAATTTTCAGGCGAGACAGGCCATTGTCGTCTGTGACACAAGTGTTTGTCGTGCTGTTCAAGCGCACACGGCTTAATATGCGTACCACAAATGTGCCTGTGTGTTTCTGCCGGAACATGTGTCTGTGTACTTTGAACGTTTTCTGATGCAGCGTGTGGTGTGCGTGTTTACGTGTTTTTGCAGGCACATGAGCGTCCACTGATCTCTGCAGCTGTACCATCGTATGTGCAGTAACAACTGGTGTATGCGTGGTCTCCTATATACCTCGTACCGCCACAAAGAATTTCGCCGTACTATAAAGTATCAGCCTCAGTTTACACCCTAGCTCCCTTTACTTTCCCTTTCGCCAATTCCGAATGTGGTGTAGTAGGCAAGGGTCAGCTTACCACTGGCCGAGCTTTCCAACCTAAATTACAATAGATTTTATTTCTGTTTCTCTTTTCATAGTTATGCCATGCTACTTGTCACAATAGCCTTTTGTATTTCTGACCTTTCTCGAGACACCTGAGTGCTCAGTGAAGTCATGTTTTCAGCTCACAAGTAAGGTTTTTTGACGACTTGTTTTTTTTTTCTTTTTTTTGCGGCATGAGCCGTTATACGGATTCCTCATTTCTCTAGTGGATGACGAAGGCTCAGTGCCAGTGCCCAAGGCCACCAGCAAACACAGGTAAGCGATCGGTGATGGGAGATGTTAAGTGAAAGAAAGGAGGAGTAATGGGAGTAAATAAAGGGGGGGGGGGCGGGGGTGTGACAGAAGTATAGAAAGAAAAGAGAAAAACAAATGCTGGCACAACGGCTTTCCCCTTGACGCTCCCGCACATCACCATCCTCGCTGCGTCGGTCTTACGACCTACTACGTCATCGCTGATACGTGTGCCGGCCGACGCTGGTCGCCCTTGGGTCTGGGTAATCCGATCCTAGCTTGTTTCTCAATCTCAGGTAACTGGTTGCAAATGGGAATATAACGTGCTGGGAAAGACTGGAACTCATCCAAGGTTCTGTCTGCGGGTGACCGGAAAATCAAAACATTTGATTAACACTAAAGCTCCGCCTTTAAGAGTGTGTCGCAATAGAGATAATGGCTCCCATCTGGGGTTTTCTTGCGGATCCTCGCTTCTGTATATACATTACGCTATTCGGCTATTAATCAGTTATTTCCTCGGTGTGTTTTATCGCCTTGCATATACCGTTAGCGTATGTGGAAACACAACGTCAAAGGTTATTAAGCCGCGCATTAACCAAGCCGTACCTGTGTGTCCGTTTGGACTCAATGTACCTGCCTGACATATGGGATCTGATGATCCTGGAGGTATGCTACTGACCGTGCAGTCGTAAGCTACCACACTATTTTAGTAAACATATGTCGTAGATGCAAACTCCAGGTTTAACCAAGGCGTACGATAGGGCTCACGTGCTCAGCTGAGGATTCGAAAGTCCTGGGTCAATTTTCATCTAACCATCCCTAATTTCGAACCTCGTTTCAGCTGTATTATTTTACTTAACATACTTAAATGTCCTAATTACCCTTGACTGATATTATAGCATTGCAGTTAAATTAGTTATTGTTTTATTTTCCTATCAATCCTTCCGATCCATGTTTGGCGTCAGGCTTTTCCGGCGATAACAGATTTTCTCACCATGCCACCGCCGATTTCTCCGTTGAACGAAACGCTTAACGCTATCTGGTTAGCAAATGAAGGCTGTCACAGGCTCAGGGTACGCTTAAATAAGGGTCTGGGATGCCACGGTTATGCCTCAAGGGGTGAGGTGGCGATGGTATGTTTGAGCTATGTACACACCTGCGCAAAAGTGGAGGGACCACATGAACCGCTGCAATTATTATTTTTCCGTACAATATGCACCTGACAAATTTCCTCGGGCAAGCCGACAAACATATTAGTGAGGCTACTCTATGCATAACTGAGAAACAACCGCTTCACTTCCAAAAAAAGCGGGCTCGCAGTTTTGTCAGAACGCGTGGTCTCTCCACTTTTGGGCACGGGTGTACTTTTTTTAGACTTACATGTACAAAACTTGAAGTTGGGCTAGATGGTGCATTGTAACTTGACTGAAGATAAAGCGCACGGGAAGACACACACAAGAGAAGAAGCGCGTGTCCTGTGTCTTCTTCTCTTGTGTGTGTCTTCCCGTGCGCTTTATCTTCAGTCAAGTTACATGTACAGTCGTGAGCAAAAGTGGTATATAACACAGCCGGTGGCGGATTTCCAGAAAACTGCTTGCCATCTTATTCTAGCAACAGTTATGTGAGATTGAGGCAATAGCGGTGATGCCCCATTTTATTCACATGCATGTGTCGCTATTACTATCCCTGACGCTGTCGCTAGATGGCATTTCAATGCAATTTTTCCGAGCGTGATCACCGGCTGAGTGTTGTATACCACTTTTGCTCACGACTGTACGTGCATGACACGCGCATTCCCGTCGAAACACATTCATAGACAATTAGCCTAATTTCATATAATCATTCACTGTGTCGGTTCAGTGAGACGAAGATAGCTTGGGGACTTAGCTGTTTAGATGCGGTGCAGTGGAGGAAGTATGTTGTTTAGATGTTAACACAGCGCAGAAGTATAAGGGCCAAGGGTTAAAAAAAAATGAAACATTTCAGTTAGGCCAGAGAAATCACTATTATACAGCTGCCAGCCATCTGGCCCACCACAAGCATTTTTTTTATTTTGCAATTAACAAATTATTAATTAGGATATTTTTCTAGCTTACTATTACCTTTGGACACTAAATAGATATGCCGAGTTGGAGAGCACCTTCCAAAACCCCATTCCAGTTATTTGCGATAAAGAAAGCCTCACGTGTATTGACCGTTTTTCCAAGCTCTAAAAAGGCCGCGAAATACAAAAAAAAAATATCGCGTTACTTGCGCATTCGTGCGCCGGGATCGTGCTGCTCTCAACCTAGGTTTTAGTGAAGAAAATTAGCTGCGGCCTTGGCTGCGCGACCTTCTTGCAGCGGCATGCCGATATGTCTCCGGTGGTTTCTTCGTCCGCTTCAGGCAGTCGGCGTACGTGACGGTGCAAGTCGCAGCGAGCTCATCTCGCTGGCTGCAACCATCGCCAAGATATCAGCCTACTGCAGGGAGTGAGCTGTCGAATCATGGCTACAACTAATTTCATTCACTCACACCACGATTGAGAGCACCAAAATCGTGGCGCACAAATGCGTTATTCCCGTGACATGTTTTTTTTTTTCTTTCGCGGGCTATCTTAGAGCTTGGAAAAATGATACACGTGAGGCCTTCTTTATCGGAATGGGTGTTTTAGAAGGTGCTCTCTAGCTTTGCACTTCACATTTATTATCTAAAGGCAATACTTAGTAAATTATAAGATTTATCCCGATTACTAATTAGTTAATTGTAAAATGAAAAAAAAAATGTCTGGGGTGCGCAGATGACCGGCAGTTGTATACCAGTGGTTTCTCTTACGTATCTCAAATGTTTTAATAGTTTTTTTTAATCCTTGTCTAAAGTTTGTTTAGACACCCCGTAGAAGAAATTCCCTGGTGCTGGTAGCGTTGCCGGGCAGGATCCCTACCTCTAAGTTGCAAGCATCTCTTGTGACATACCGGGTTCGCATCGCTGCTGCCCAGTGTAAACGCACCGAAGCTGACAGATTACCAATGAGGCTCCTGCAGCTATCACGTGTAAAATGAAACCAGCGATGGATATGAAGCCTTATCGTGTACGGCTTGCATGTGCCGTTGCCGTGGTGCAGTCCTGTCTTGATGCGATAGTTACAAGATTTCGTTGTATAAATAGCTCCGACGCGGCAATTGTAAACAATACAGCAGGCATCCAAAGAGACGCAGCGGTTCATAAATGCAAAAATTGAAGTCATGATGATAAGGACAGTGGTTTATTAAACTGAAAAGAAAACGTGGCCTCCTAATTTCGGGAGACCTGTGGATTGAGCTGCAACCCAGGATTTGCGGATTACCATTTGCACCGGTAGGGCCTCATTCGACAGCGTATCTTCCCATTTCTCAGGCCTCGGATTCTTTACCATACTACATGATACAAATCATGAGTCGTCGCACTGTCAGTAGAGTTGGGCTCGCTCGTATTCCTTGGAGTTAGAAAATGACAACATTGCTCTTTTATATTTATCTTTCTCTTCAATTTAAGGTGAAATGTTGCACAGGAAATTCGCCAGTAAAAGGCTTTAGCCATTTGTCTAACCTTTTTTTTTTTTTCCTCCATGTCTTCTCATTTGCATATTATGCTTCCTATGTTCCGACTGGTTGATTTGGCTGTCTCGTTTGAAGGCTCAGGTTTACTTCTGGTGGCCGTGGCATTTAGATCTATAATTTAGTCCTCCGGCACCTACGCAAACAAGATGTCTTTTAAACAGGCCTTAATGGCTTCTACTTGAAGCACAGGAGTTTCAACTTGTTTGAAGAACATGCTGCCGCATCTTGCTGGTTATTACTGCACTGGCGCTGGCTGTACCCTGTCACGAATCTCTTTCTTATACGTTAATAGCCTAAATTAAGATGGTGTCGGCGTAGATGGAGTGAGTTTTATTATTTCCAGCCTGTTTCAAAGCCAAATTTGGCCTATATATTTAGGTGCCGGAACATTTATTGGATGCACGGACCACAGCTGTATGTATACCTCGGCTACTCAAAGCGATGGGTTTCGCTGAGAAATGTTAATGCGGTGCTCTGGTCCGAAAAGAAATTCTACGTTTACGTTCTCTGAACGCATATAGTTCCTTGAAGATATTTTAAAACATTTGCAAGGTTTAGTTATCAAGACAGCTTAGAACTGAAGGCAAAATTTTGTTCTTGTAGTGCTCGAGTTTCAACAATATTTCAGGCTTTCTCTTTTTTTTGTTTTGTAGGAGAGCACTTTACATCAATAATTGGATGCGAAACCTAGTGCAGTGATATGGCGAGATTAGTCCTGCGTTCCCCCTTACTCTATTGGTGTGAAAACGGCATGCGATGAGGATAAGCTTTGGCGAAGCATGAAGTGCCGGTTAATGAGTCGCACAGTTCTTACTTGTTTAGCCGAGTCTCATACGCATTGCTTCGCTTGCTTAGTGAGCTCACCGATTTTGGCTCAACGTTTTGTGTTTTCTTGTGTCGTTCAACGCCATGAAACGCAGAGCGCGGTTACTAATATTTCTTCATTTCAAATTTATTTGCTTCTATAGCAATAGGCGATGTGCAGGCGGATTGTGCTAGTTGATTCAAATAGTAATTACATTTCTTTTTTCTTGTACCGTTATTTTCACCGCGATCCTAGGTGCTTCTTTATACCTCCATAATATTTCTCACGTCACCTCTCCTCTTGTTCTAAACTTCCAGTTCTGTTCAACGTAAATAGATTTCGAGTATATTGGCAGCCACCAATCACATAGTCTCTCCTTTCTCTTCACCCTGTCAAGGTGGCGCAGTGGTTAAGGCCCTCGACTACTGTTCCCATGGATGCGGAATCGAATCCCGGCCTTAGAGGCCGCTTTTCGGTGGAGGCATAAACGAGGGCACCCGTGTGCTGTGCAATATCAGTGCACGTTAAAGAACCCCAGGTGGTTGTAATTTTCGGATCCCTTCACTACGATGTCTCTCATAGCCCTAGTCACTTTGAGACGTTAAACCTCTCAAACCAAACCAAACCTCTTCTCGTCATTCACATCTCGATTCACGACAACCTTATTCACCGATGTCCTGCGCGCGTTTTCGGACACGTTTTTTTTTTTTTTAAATAAAGCAAGCTTATTGTAAAATTTGGTTCCGCAAATATGTGTCAACTTTTATCATGGGTTTAGAGAAGCGTATATATCCGTCATAGTGTCTATCTGTGCGCAGGCTGAGGTCGATGTGCGCACAATTCTAATGTTGTCATGCGCACCGTTGAGTCTTCTGCCTGCGACGGTGGTTCAGAATGGGGGAAAAGAAATATTAGTACAGATAGAAGGACGACGTATAATAAATTTCTTTAAAAGAATGATGCTTTAAATCGACATACGCTCAGCCGTATAGGCGCTTTCGTATCGGGGGTGCAGAGAACGAGTGCCGAAGCGGAAATTTATACATGAGAACTTGTTTATGCGCCAGGCAAGTAGCTATGAGAACGAGACGTCACCATGGGCAAAGCCCAGTCCGTTAGCTGTGCACCGTTGTCTACACAACACTAATGGTTAAAAGTGGAGGGTGCGTACCACGTTGCCTCCTTTTTTGTCGTCGGCAACGGGCTCCGTAGATGGTCAGCCAACGTCTTTGTTCCTGCCATGATTAAAGCAACAACAATGAGTGTCTGCGCCATACTGTCGTAGATAATGAAACAAAGTGGAAGCTTGCAGGCACGTTAGGCTTGTGGTGCATTTTGCGATGTTGTGCATCTCTAAACTCCGTTGTATTTCCCGCACTTGCACTCATTGCTGCGTACATGGCAGCGCTACAATGCCTCGTTACTATACTCTGGATGCAAACTCATTTTGATACAATGCCACTCATCCTCCCTCTCACGCCAGATTAACCTGCAGTTAGGCGTCATTGCAAAGATCTGCTCCCTCACCGCGAATTCTTCCGACTAGCACTGTGGGGAAGTGAGCACCAGCGTCATAATGCGCGGTCCTACTATATGGCTCTATGCCCCGATTCAGGAGCAAGATTCCGGAGCCAGCTTGGCGGCGCCTTTAATGGGCCGTGCCGCTAACTCTGTTGCACGTAGCCTCCAACGGCTGATGCTTCCTTTTTCGTTCACAAAACAAATCCCGCGTACACATTGCTTCTATGTATCGTGAGGGCACCCCTTTTTTTTTTTCCTTTTTACTGGTCCTTTTATTCAAGTTGTTTTTACTATATCTCTATCAGCTATTTCTTTTTCAAACGCTTTCGCCACCGACACGGCGATAAATAACAACGCTCATTCAAGTGTCGGAAAACAGCGAGGAGCCCTGGAGCCAGCTCCTTTTGTTGTGCACGGTGTTGCGGCGCCACGCGCCTTCGACGCTTCCGCCACTGCCTTTCCCATGCACGCTCATCCCTGCAGCCATCGCTGCTAGCAAAGCAAGTTGTGTGCCTGTCGCCAAAACTTATAGCCACCCCTGCGATCAGAATGCTTTGTGCCCAGGCATGTGAGCGTGCATGCCTGAGTCTGCATCAACAACAGCCGTGCGCAGCACGGCTTTAAGCGAATGACACATAGCCGGCGGTGCAGCGTGGGCTAGAGAAATTCTTCGTTTACGCTGGAAAAGGGAAGGTCGATAAAAGCCGCGGACCGTAAGGCAAAAAGCGCTCGTGTAAACAAAAAGAGGTGTGTGCAGCCACGAAGGAGGAGAGGAAGGTTTTTTTTTCGAATGTGGGGGACTTGACTCCGCATTCACCCACACTGCGGTCTTATACGCTGGTTTGCTCGCGGCCTGCGCTTCCCATCCGTCATGGGGGATTTACTACCATATTGATCTTCCTTTCTGTTTTGCCCTGCCATGTCATTACATGCGGCCTTTGGGGAGAGGGTTGCCTTTCTTTGCTCGCGGAGAAAACATCTAGACCGACTTGGAAACTATAACAAAGCCGACGCAGTGGAAAGAGAAAGGGGCCCACATTTCGAAAGCATTGTAATCTTCTCCCTGTTATTGTGACACACAATTGCTGTTGCAGTTGCCGCCTGGTTACTTAGGGTCGCGCCAGGATTAACTTTACTTTTAAGGCTGCTTTGAACCGCAGGCATTCATAACAACTAATTCCTCAACAAACGATGAAGAAAAAACTATGCCGCTGACCCGATGCCATTTCTTGCAGCCAAGATAACTATTGAGATGCACAAAGTGGCCCACAGTTTTTCTTTAACTGCTATAACAAGGAAGTAAAAGTTTTTACATATGTGCAACAGTGGAACCGCTGTAGTGGTCAGAGGTAAACAAAAGAGGTATCTGCTTGCCCGGCCACTTAAAATTGCTTCCTCATTCGTTATCTGCCTCGTTTTTGTTTTCGTTTTTTTTTGAAGCAGAAGCACATATAGGTTACAGCGCACACCAGCCGTCATGTGTGATAGAAGTGCACGCGTCCGTAAAGGCGGATAGTTTCATTAGTGTCTCTGAGGCTTCTATAGGCTGACTTCTCATTGACATATGCAACATATCTCGCCTGATATCTCGCGTTAATTTGTGGGCGATTCCTCTGCCCGAGGGATGCGCACGACAAACACACAGTGGGCCGTATAACAAACATATTTAATCTCACAGGGATCTTGTCGTCCGGGTGGCTGCGGGTCGTTTCCGTGGAGAGCCGGGAGGGAAGCGGGAGCGACGAGCCAGGGACCAGGAAGCGCCAGGGACCAAGAAGAGCGGCGAGTCGGCGGCGCGTGCCTTCTTTTATAGCCCCCTCGCGCGGGACCGGTTATCCCCGCGCGAGCGGGGAGAGGGAAACAGGCACGCGCGCAGGGAGCATTGGGAAGTGGCGCGGCCTTCGAAAGCGCGGCGCGCCACGAGCCCTACATCTTCCCCCCCCCCCCCCCCCCCCCCCCCTCAGCGTCCGACCCGGGCTCCGCCAACAGCCGGGCCATGTCCATGTCCGAGCCCGGGTCGGCGTAAAATATGAAGCCTTGTCGCCAGGCTCTGGCGGGATGCCATGCCATCTCAGCTGGTCCGTGGAAGCAGCAGGCATTTCCGCCCCAGGCACACCTGGCTTCCTGAGGACCGTACTCCAGGCCTGGGCAGCGGGCTCCAACCCAGACTTGTTGAAGACGGCCAGCATGGCCGCGCTGGTCACAATGATGGGCCACAAACCACTACAAACTAAGGGGGCACCCCCTGTTTAAGTGGCCCCTCCTTGAGCCATGCGCTGGGTGCGGTTTCCCGCCCCAGCGACGGTGGTTCATCTGGCTGCTGCAAAATCTTATCAGAATGCATTCTGAAAGAAGCAAAGACGTTAGACAAAGTAGTGCACTACCTTGGCCTCAGATTATAGCGTCGGTTGCGAACCGGGTTGCTACCTGTACGCCTTACTTTTGGGGAGATCACTGCATCGCTTTGAGCTTCCCCCGCTTCGCAGTTATCGTCCTTGCGAAGGTGGTAAGCTTTCAAGTCTGCGACGTGCACCGGACCAGCGGTTTCACCGCGCGCCAACAACCGCAGCTGGTAGGTGAGTGGCGTAGTCCGTGCCGTAACTTCGAACGGTCCAACCCACTTGTGCGCTAGCGACGCGGCGAAACCACGCGCTGCGTTACTAAGCGGGTGCGTTCTTTTCAGTACCAAGTCGCCCGTGTTGAAAACGACGTGACGACGACCTTTGTTGTACTGATCCGCTTGCTCCATGCGCGCGACATCGAGGTTTTCACGAGCCGCGCGCTGCGCTGCCTCAAGGCGCTCGCGGAGCTTTGCCGCGTACTGTGTAAGCGGAGGGGGCGCGGGCCCCGCCGCGTCAAGTAGGGCGTTCTCTAGCGGAAAAGCGATCTCTTTCCCAAAATTCAAGTAAGCAGGTGTCATACCCACCGACCTGTTCACGGTTGTTCTAGTGGCGAAAGCCAGTTCGGACAACCGTGCGTCCCAATCTCTGTGCTGCTCGGTCGTCGCAACCAGCATACTCTTAACATTCCGATTCACTCTCTCGGTTATGTTGCTCTGAGCGTGGTAGGGACTCGTTTTCCTGTGGCGGATTTGAAGCGCCCGACAGGAATCAACAGACTTTGCTTGTGAAATACGAAGCATTGTCTGTAATCAAGTCGGAAGGGAAACCGAAACGAGTGAATGTCTCCAACAGTTTCTCCCAAATCCGTTCTGACACCAGCTTCCTAAGGGGGAAAACCTCAACCCACTTGGAATAGTGGTCCGTTATTACCAGGATATATTGGTGTCCGCGCGCGGAGCGAGGGAGGGGTCCCATGATATCGCACGCGACCACTTGCCACGGATAGTTGCTAACTACCGGCTTCATCATGCCAGCGGGTTTCCCCGCCCGAGGCTTGGCTACCTGGCAAACAGGACATGTACGGGCGTAACCCAGCACATCCTTTCTCATACCTGGCCAGGTCGCGACACGGCATAACTTGTCGTAAGTCTTACTGCCGCTGCCATGGCCTGCCAGCGCTGAGTCATGGAAGTACTGGAGGAATCGTTTCGGCAACTTCCTCGGGACCACGACTCGGAAGGGGGATGCAATCGCCTCTTCCTCGTCAAGTTGGGGGATGTAGCGGAGCAGTAAGCCATCCTCGCCCAGCAGATACGCGTCGTACTTGCCCTCAGCGTTCCCGGTGCAAGCTGCACTACTCGCAAGCTCTGTCAGCACCCGCTGGCATAGACCATCTGCTTTCTGGGCCTCAATTAGCTCTTCCCTACTGACCGCTACTCCCCAAGACAGATTTCTCTCTGCCTCACTTCTTGGCAGGCGAGTAGTCGCCGCCACCAGCTGCTGCGTCTTCTCTGTTACGTTTCTGGGTGTTTCGACGAACGACGAGCAAGCGGCCACACTGAAACTTGTCAGGAATGCCTTTATTCCATCTCGGCAGCCGGGCAGGAAAGAGCGACGCAGCGCTCGGACGAGGCGCTTATATTGCCCTCGATATCGGGGCTTATCATACGCGTCATCATGCACAAGACGGAACGATACGTTCCGCGTGAAAGAGGGCGTTATCAGCCGAAGAACGTAACAACTCCTCCCCCTTTTAGGATGGCATCAGGCACATTGAATACGTTTTCACTCCACTGTTGTACACAGCCGTGAACTAACAGACATTCTCAAGTCAACCACAGTGAGGTCCTGGAATAACACCGCTGATCCATAAAACAGTCATGACGACCAGTTCAGCGCAGGTGAAGTCCCGCTTCGGAGATTCGGTGTGGCGTAGTCCACAGATAAAAGGACAAGCACATCACCACTGCACATCACCACAGCGCTCTGGCGGGTGGGTGTAGCACGACCATGAAAAGAAGCAAACGTCAGTGCCACGACCTCCGTGCCGTTGAAAAGGTGTAGACTGTGCTGCCCAGGATTACAGCGTTGACCTGACGGTGCATGTCCCTTGCAACCTTCGCACGATGCTGCCGGTGACTCATGCATTCTTGAAAGAGGCTGACTGCTGAGTAGACGGGGAAGAAAACAACAACAACCAAGCCCCACAAAAGCCACCGAGGTGCCCGAAACCTCCATCTTGTTCACCAAAAGTGTCGTTTCTTTTCCATCTTACACTGCCCACAAGTCTTTCTAAAGGCAACCAGATTTTCACCTTTAAAAAATTACTATCGAAAAATGAAAAGAGTAGAGAGCATGAAT
Organism: Amblyomma maculatum; assembly: GCF_055883805.1. Lineage (NCBI taxonomy): Eukaryota > Metazoa > Arthropoda > Arachnida > Ixodida > Ixodidae > Amblyomma > Amblyomma maculatum. Next base: position 121,340,190 of record NC_139345.1, on the reverse strand, counting down.
GATTGCATGATGAGACTATTTACAATGATGCAGATGAGCAAAAGAAACAAGAACACAAGATGGCATACTTATTCGTGCGCCCGACTTAAGAAATCTGCGTTTGCGTGAAGTTTACCTCTCTTATGCTTTACGACAAAAGCATATTCCTGGAGAGTTAAACTCCACCGGAGTAATCTGCCGTTCTTTTGAGACAGTTGCTGGAGCCATGTCAATGGCCGATGATCGGTAATGAGAATAAATTCAGTGCCCCAGAGGTAACAGCGAAGCTTTTCAACAGCCCACACCAAGCAAGCACATTCTTTCTCGATAGTACTGTAAGCTTGCTCCCTCGAAGTAAGCTTCCTGCTGGCAAACAAAATAGGATGTTCTTCCCCCTTTTGGTTTTCTTGGCTTAGCACCACGCCCATCCCTCTTTCGCTAGCGTCACATTGTACCAAGAAAGGCCTCGTGTAGTCTGGAGTAGCCAGCACAGGCTGAGTTATCAACGACAGCTTCAGGGACTCAAACGCTTTACGCTTACGATCGTCCCACTCAATGTTATTGGGTTCCTTTTTCTTGAGGGCATCTGTTAGTGGACTCGCCTTTTCTGAGAACCGGGGAATATACTGGTGGTAGTAATTCACCAATCCGATGAAAGACATCAACCCCTTCTTCGTTCGCGGCAAAGGAAACTCCTTGATAGCCTGAACTTTAAGTTGTTGAGGTCGTCTTACTCCTTGGCCGACTATATGACCCAGATATTCCACTTCATTACGGGCGAACTTACACTTCGCAGCCTTGACCGTTAAGCCTGCGTCTTGCAAGCGAGAGAAGACCTGCTGCAAATGTTGGAGGTGGTCCGCCCATGTGTCTGAAAAAATTGCTATATCGTCCAAGTAGGGCAATGAGAAATCCTCTGTTCCGGCTAGAACCTGATTCATTAGCCTTGAAAATGCATACGGAGCATTTTTTAGACCAAAACTTAGAACAAGTGGCTTGAAGACACCGAATGGAGTCATGAATGCGGCGAGATTGCTTGCGCGTTCAGTAAGTGGTACTTGCCAATATCCCCTGACAAGATCGATGACCGATATGTACTTTGCCCTGCTTGCTTTCTCGATGCAGGCTTCAATGTTTGGGATTGGGTAGACCTTCGTTACCGTAACGGCATTTAACTTCCGGTAGTCCACACATGGACGCGGATCTTTGCCGGGAGTCTCTACTAAAATCATAGGAGACACATAATCACTTTCTCCCTTCTCGATTAGCTGCAGTTCAAGCATTTGATCTACAGCATCTTTCAAAAGTTTTTCTTGACGTGGGGAAAAGCGATATGATTTGCACTGAATTGGCGACTGACTAGTCACTTCAATATCGTGCTGGACTAGGGTGGTCTTTCCAGGAATTGTAGAAAACAGATGTTGGTATTTTTCGATTAGGGCAGTCAGATCGGCCAGCTGATCGCTACCAAGTTTCGTATCAGTAGTAGCCTCCAAAATTTCTTCGACAGTCAACATTCTGCCAGTTTTCTCCAAGTAAGGAATATGAGGCTGAACTTCCTCTGGTTGGTTTAGTGCGATGCTGACGACTTGCACTCTTTCCACGTAGGGCTTCATTAGGTTGCAGTGATATATGCGTACCTCTTTACGACGTCCAGGAAGTTTTACGACATAGTTTGTCTCGGATAGCTTTTGCTGGATAGTCGCTGGTCCTTCCCATTGAACTTGCAATTTATTTGCCCTTGCAGATCGTAAGAGCAACACTTTGTCTCCTTCCTTGTACACTCGGAGGCGACTGTTTTTGTCATAGTAAACCTTGCCCCGAGCTCGAGCCTTTTCAAGATTTGCTTCAGCCAGCTCTCGAGTTTTGTGCAGGCGGTTCAGTAGTGAGAGCACATACTCCGTTACCAAGGGGTTTTCTTCTTGGCCTTCCCAGCCCTCACGCAGTAGTCGCAAAGGTGAACGAAGGTTTTTTCCGTAGACCAATTCCGCAGGCGTAAAACCCGTGGACTCGTGCGCGACGGTCCGCAGAGCGAAAAGCATAGCTGGCAAAGCCAAGTCCCAATCTTTTTTCTTCTCGTAGCATAAGGCCCTGAGGATACGTTTCATGACCGAATGCGTTCTCTCCACGCTATTACTTTGTGGGTGGTTTACCGAACTGTGCAAAATTTTGATGCCACACCTTTGAAAAAAACTGCTTGTTAAAGCACTCGTGAAAACGCTACCAAGGTCACACTGAATCTCAGCTGGGAACCCGATCCGAGAGAAAATTGATAGAAGACTGTCTACCACCTCGACAGAAGTCTGATCTTTCATTGGCACGGCCTCGGGAAACTTGCTCGCAGGGCAGACCGCAGTTAATAGATACCTATAACCAGCCTTGGTGGTAGGTAGGGGACCTACGACATCTATCACTAGCCTCCTGAATGGTTCAGTAATTATCGGCACCAAGGTAAGGGGAGCCTTTATTCGCTCGTTCGGCCTTCCCGTCCTTTGACACGTGTCGCACGAACGAACAAACTCCTCCACGTCCTTGAAGCAACCAGGCCAATAGTACTCTGCCAAGAGCCTGCACTTCGTTTTCGTGATTCCTAAGTGCCCCGACCATCCTTCCTTATGAGCAAGTTCTATGAGGTCCCGTCTGTACTTGTGCGGAACTACCAGCTGGTCTACTTCATTTCCGCCTTTGTCCTTAAAGTGGCGATAAACGAGGCCATTCTTCACATAGAACGAGATATTTGGTACTACATTTTTTCCCAGGCTATCTCGACATCTTGCAAGCGTTGGGTCAGAGGACTGTTCACTGATGAGCGTGGTTTTATCAAGCTTTACCAGATTATCGAAGTTCGCGCTTTCCGGCGAAACCAGTGTGGTCACGTCCGCTTCTTCGGGCACATCTTCTGCAGTTTCGCTATCAGACTTATCAGTTTCTGGCTTCGCCGCGAGCGTTTGTGACTCGGATCTGTTCGCTTTCGTCATGGAGCGAGTGACTACTAGAACGGGATTCATATCAAGCGAGATGCCCGCGTCATTTAGCTGCCTTGCCGTTCTGTTCGAAAGAATATACGGGCAGCTGGGCAATACTCCGTCGGACACTGCCGCCTCAGTATCTACTGCACCAAAAGGCCCCTCTAGTTTTACTCTGGCTACTGGCAAGCTGATTGTGCGATCTTCCAGAGCCTGGCGAACCCACACGCAATCGCCTGTGAAATCGTCTTGCCTCACTAGTGAGGAATGAACCAGGTCGTGCGTAGCTCCGGTGTCTCTCAGTGCCTTGCAAGACTGGCCATTTACTTCTATGTCGTACAAATAGGGCTTAAGCAGGTCGTCTGCCTTATCCATGCACAAGTTGACCGGAGACACTTTAGGCACACGACAGCCTGAAGCCACATGACCCGGTTGGTGACACTTGTAGCAAACAATTGGCTTTCTTGCTTCAAACAACTTGGATTTTAGCTTTGGCTTGTCTGAATCGAACACTTCATTTGAAGGTGAGACATCTGTCGAACCCTCAACTCTTTTAGACAAAGGACGACGTTTTCCTTGCTCGTGACTTCGGACTAAGCCAGGCTTTTCGTTATCCACTTTCTTTCCGTGTCTGGAGCAATACAAGTCTGCGTAATCAGCCGCCACTTGTACAGTTTTTACATCTGGCCTGTCCTGAATCCAATCCTTCAGGGTTGAAGGAATAGAACAGAAAAACTGCTCGAGCGCAATCTGTGCTAGCAGCTTTTCACGATCCTCATAAGAGTCTACTCCACGGAGCCAGCTCTCTAGAAAGCCTAATAACTTGTAAGCGAACTCAGCATAGCTTTCTTCTGGGTTTTTCTTTGCCTCTCGAAACCTAATTCGAAAAACCTCAGGGGACAGCCTAAACTTTTTCAGCAGGCAGGCTTTTACGGATGAGTAGTTGTCCGCCTCTTCAGGATCTAACCTTGCCAAAACGTCGGCAACTTCGGCTGGCAGTAAGCTCAGAATCCTTTGTGGCCAGCTCGACTCCACGAAGCCCAACCTTTTGCACACCCGCTCGAAATTCACCAAGTAAAGACCTATGTCTCCTCCGACGCGAAAGGGCTGCAAGTGGCTTCGCATGTCAACTTTCGTCGAGATATCGGCCGCCGTCGCTTCATTCTCCTTCTTAACCTTTTGCTTGAGCCTCTCTAGGTCAAGTTCTTCCTTTTCCCGTCTCCTCTGCACCTCGGTCCAACATTCTAAAATTTCGTCGGCCCCCGCGCCACACTTTTCAATGGCCGAGATGATATCGGGCTTTCTCATGGCTTTTGTCGCCTTCACGCCCAACTCTTCTGCTAAGAGCATTAATTCGGGCTTCACAATCGCTCCGAAATCCATCTTGCTACGACCGAAATTTTCCGAGGAAAGAATCTGGCTGCTTTCTACCCAGTGCCCCTTCACCTATTCGGGGACAATTAGCCCCATTTTAACTTTTAAACTGCTTGGTGAACAAAATAGATGTTTCAGGCACTCACCGATAACCGCCGCGGAAACCCGGCGTCGTCGATCCCACCGCTGCCACCAGCTGTTACGTTTCTGGGTGTTTCGACGAACGACGAGCAAGCGGCCACACTGAAACTTGTCAGGAATGCCTTTATTCCATCTCGGCAGCCGGGCAGGAAAGAGCGACGCAGCGCTCGGACGAGGCGCTTATATTGCCCTCGATATCGGGGCTTATCATACGCGTCATCATGCACAAGACGGAACGATACGTTCCGCGTGAAAGAGGGCGTTATCAGCCGAAGAACGTAACATCTCTCTCTCGCAGCACCGCGCGGCAACTCTGTCCGCCTCCTTTCTCTTTTTACCTACGCAGGGCGCGACACTCGCGTCCGCCCTCTCCTCCTCTCCACTAGCGGCGACGCCGCTTTCATCAAAGCTGGTCTGCGCCTCTTCTGCGCTTCTGCCAGCCTTCAACGGTGCGCGCGATAACGCATCGGCCACCTTATTCATGCTGCCCCGGCGGTACTCAATGGCGTACGCGTAACGTTGCAACGTCAGCGCCCATCTCGCGAGTCTGCCTGCGGGGTTTTTCAGCCTCTTTAACCACGAAAGTGCCTGGTGATCTGTCTGCACGGTGAAAACCGCTCCGTCTAGGTACATGTCGAACTTTGACAATGCGAACATTATCGCCAGGCATTCCTTTTCGGTCACGGAGTAATTCCGCTCCGCCGATGTGAGCGTGCGGCTGGCGAACGCGACAGGGCGCAGCTTGCCCTCGTGTTCCTGCAACAAAACAGCTCCTACACCGGCATCACTAGCATCTGTCTGCAAGACAAACGGCTTGTTCAGGTCGGGGAGGCGCAAACTAGCGGTGTTCGCTATCGCGCGAGCCAAGGCAACAAAAGCGTCGTTCTGTTCCTTGCCCCAGACCCACTTCGAGCCTTTCCGCGACAGCTGGTTCAACGGTCTAGCGAGCTCTGAACAACTAGGGATGAATTGTCTGTAGAAGGCAACCATTCCCAAAAACCTCTGCAAGCTTTTCACGTCCGTCGGGCAGGGGTAGTTCAGAATTGCCTGCAGTTTGTCATCGTTCGGTCTCAAAGTGCCATCATCAACCACAAATCCCAAGAGGTTCACTCTCTTCGATGCCAACTGCACTTTCTTTGGGTTGATCGTTATACCCGCACGTCTCATTCTTTCAAGAACGGAATTCAAGTAAATGAGATGCTCTTCGAACGACTGTGAGAATATCACGACGTCGTCGAGGTACGCCATCGCGTAGTTGAACCTTGCATCGCCCAGCACGATGTCCATCAGTCGCATGAACGTGCTCGGTGCATTAGACAAACCAAACGGGAGTCGAGTAAATTCGAAGAGCCCGCGGTGACAGGTGAATGCGGTTTTCTGAATGTCACCTTCCGCCACCTCAATCTGCAGGTACCCTCTGCTTGCATCCAGGACTGTGAAGAACCTTGCGTTCCCTAACGCGTACATCACAGCCTCGATCGACTGGAAAGGGTACGCAACCGTAGGCGTCAGTGAGTTGAGCTTTCGATAATCAACACACAGCCTGACCGAACCATCTTTCTTTGGCGCTAGAACCACTGGGGACGCCCAGGGACTTTGTGAGGGTCTCACCGCGCCGGTATCAATCATCTCGTCAAGGGCGCTGTCGAGAAGCTGTCTCTTATGCGCGCTTAACGGCCGCGGGTTACATCTGAAAGGGCGCGCATCACCCGTTTCGATCTCGTGCTGAAGCAAGTCGGTCCTGCCTGGTTTCTCTGTGAAACAATCCGAAAACGGGAGTAAAGTTTCTACGAGCCTTCGGCGCTGACTACCGGTTCCCGAGAAGGACGCGATAATTGCTTCTAATGGGCTACCATTCAGTGTCGCGGGGGAGCCCTCTGCGACAAAAGCGTGAACGCTCGCTCGCTCAGCGACGCATTCCTGTTTGGGTGCGCTAACAAAGGGAATGAGGGGGGTGAAGGGGCTGTAGCGATAGCCGTTCTCCCCCATGTCAAGCACAATGCCTTCGCTCGAAAGAAAATCTCTTCCCAGAATAACTGGTATGGCTAAGCCGGGCAGATAGACGAAGCGATGCCTCCGCTTCCTGCCGTCAAAACGCAGGACCAGACGCACCGCTCCTTCTGCTTTTGTTGTCCCTGCTGCTAAGCTCAAAGTGGTTTCTGCTGGCCTTACACGGATGTTACATCTACGGCAGGCTTCGAAAACATCATCACCGACCAATGACAGAGTTGAGCCCGTGTCAACGAGTGCCGAGTAGCTTTGACCAACTAACCGCACTAGCATAAAAGGGCTCGAGCGCGACAACATTCCTTGCGCTCTACAGGCGAGGGGGACAAAAGCCTCTGCGCCCCCGGGGCGGTCGCCCGGTGACGCGGCGTGGGAGTACATTTCCCATTTTCCGCCGTGGTTACCACGAAATTCTCCCGCCGACGGCGACAGGCTGGTGTTACCAATTATGGCCGCCGGCGGTCCGCGTTTCCCTGCGTACGCCTTGCTTGACACTCTCGTGCCACGTGGCCCGGCTGGTTGCAATTCCAGCAAAGCCGATCGTTCACCTGCCGCGCGGTCGGGGGATGCCGCGTTCCACGAAGCGGTTGGGGACGTATTTCCCCTCTCTCCGCGCCTATGCGGACGTCGCTGGCGAGCCCAGCTCGACGCCGCTGCTCGAACGCGTACGGGTCAAGAGCGCGAGGAATATCGGAGCCTTCCGCTGGCCTTTCCTGCCCAATCGTCATTACGTCTGCGCCCCTGGCGCGCGGCGCGGAGTCTTGGCCTCCGGCCCAGGCGCATCGCGGCTCTAGCGATTCGGCTGGCCTGGGGGGTGGCTGGTAGCGCAATTCAGCGAGTAAATCCGCCTGTACTACCTTCGCTTCCTGTGCTAGGGCCTCGAGGTTTGCAAAACCACGTCCCCGCAAATACGGCTTGAAGCGCGGATGGCATTGCCTCATCACGCGCGCGACCTGTTCAAGATCGGTTGCCGTGGGATCTGCCCTCTTGTAGAGCTCCTGCATTGCGCGTACATACTCGAGGAGGCTCTTCTCTGGGTGCTGTGTGCGCAACGCTAGCTCCTCAAGCATCCGGCGTTCGTAATCGGGCGGCAAGAACTCGGCGCGGAAGCGATCTGTGAAGTCTGCCATCGACTGGAAGGCCGGCTGGCAGCGTCTCCACCGCGCCGCGCTCTCAACAAGTGCCACGGGGATTACCTGCGCTAGCACCACGTCGTCTGGGGAACCCAGTGCCGTCTGATAATCCTCGAGTTCTTGCAAGAACTCGTGGACTGACTTCACGTCCGTGTAGCCGGAAAAGGAGGGAACCTCTACATTTATCCGCGGACGCGAGACTGCCGCCGCAGCTGTGGCTTGGTTGGCGCTAGCCACCGAACCGAGCTGAAGGGCGAACACCGACAACACCTCGTTCATCTGCCTCATCAAGGCGGCCGCATCGGTAACCTGCACAGACTCTACCGCGTCCTTTACCTCACTTCCGGACGCACTGGCGTCCGAAGCGGCGGCCCTATCTGGCACGTCTTTTCTCGGAGGCATTTCACTCAACAACTAAGGCCGGTCGGGAGCCTAAACGCGCACGACTACCACCAAGCCCGCATCAAGAGGCTAGTCACAAAGGCTAAACACTTCATAAAACGAACATATGCACAAAAAAATTAAAACACACACCGCCCGACACTAACAAACACGCACATAACCCAAAACAAAATAAAACACTGTACAAACACTACTATACTACACTCCGTGTCATCTGTACACACGATAGCCCTAAACTCAAAATGGCGTCGCGCCTAACATACAAAGGACCGGCCCGTCGTGTTGCCGTGCGCTGCCACGTTGGCAGAAAAATCGTCCACATGGGTGCTAATTCAGCCCCACGTTGGGCGCCAGTTGTGGGCGATTCCTCTGCCCGAGGGATGCGCACGACAAACACACAGTGGGCCGTATAACAAACATATTTAATCTCACAGGGATCTTGTCGTCCGGGTGGCTGCGGGTCGTTTCCGTGGAGAGCCGGGAGGGAAGCGGGAGCGACGAGCCAGGGACCAGGAAGCGCCAGGGACCAAGAAGAGCGGCGAGTCAGCGGCGCGTGCCTTCTTTTATAGCCCCCTCGCGCGGGACCGGTTATCCCCGCGCGAGTGGGGAGAGAGAAACAGGCACGCGCGCAGGGAGCATTGGGAAGTGGCGCGGCCTTCGAAAGCGCGGCGCGCCACGAGCCCTACAAATTATTGATCTTGTACGTGGCCTTACTGAGTATTCTTTTTTTTTTATGGTAGCACAAGACGCTTCGTTTGCCTGTGATAATGGGGATAATAAATATTTTAAAAGAAGCCTGTGATAATAAACCTTTTAGACAAGGGAGGCCCTATGATGCTGTCTTTTCCCCAAAGAGGGTACCCTGATCTAAATCCTCTTATATTGCCGATCTACCTCGTCTACTAAGTACAGTTGGAGCGCAACGTTTTGAGCATAATTATTTATTCAAAGGTCCTACTTGTGGCATTGGTCTTGATAGGTTGCAATTTTAGGTGAAGAAATATGCCAATCTCCCAAAAGTCATATTCCGTTCAATTAGGGCCATCTCATAGCAAATAAAGTTCTTGATGATATATATCCCTTAATGACGCTTTAAGAAATTAGAAAGCGTCTTGTTTCCCTGCATCTACTCCACTACAAACGACAGGGAGCATAAATGACCAATGCGAATTATGCGACAGAATTAACTGCAATATTTTTCTTTTCTCATCAGTACTTGTTTTCTCACTCTCTGCTTCCCCCCCCCCCATCCACACTTTGCTTCCCCCTCTTTTCGTCTTCTTTTTCGTTGTCGCCTCTAAAACACCTCTCCTGTCTCGTTTCTGTCTCGTCATTTTGCCCCGCGTCACACATTGTTTGTCCTCTCTCTCTTCTCTTCACCTTCCCTCTCTTTACACACTTCTTTCCGCTCTCCCTGCCACTCGCACTTTTTCTTCCCTTCCGCCTCAACTAAACGTGGACAGTTTCTTCGATTTGTCTGCGCTTTTTTACCAGCCAACCAAGGCCTGAGAGGTACGGAAGAATAGATGTTCCAGGAATCGAGTCTTAATGCCACTGCAATGAAATAATTCTCGTCGAGAGCTGTTCCATTTTCTTAGCTTCATATCTGAATTCCATATATCCATTCCTCCATGGTCCCCATTCAGAGAGGAGAGTGGGCATTGCATGTTCCATGGTAAGTTGTAAACTCGTAAACGCCATCGCAAGTATGGTCTGTAGACGTTAACGGTAGCTGCTAATCCATACGGGGAGAACAATACCGCTAACGCGTATACTGTGACGCATTAAGCGCACTGAACATCTCAAATTTTGTCTCTGCCCTTGCTCTAAAAGGTACACGCCATTCTTTCCCCCCTTTATCAATTCCCCGACTGCGGGAATGGAGGCGAAAAGCAAGGCACCTGTGAGCGTCGTCACTTCTTTTTCTCCTCCAAGAAATTCAGCGCCAGCACCACCAAACACATATGCTTAACAAAATCGCCGAAAACCGCAGCCTTCCACGCGTGGAAGGTTGCGGTCTCAGGCGGTCTTCGACGCGCCGTTCCATCACAGTGGGGCCTAAAGTCCAATCGCAAAGCCCGACCAAGCTCAGGGACTTTCACCGTTATACCAGGCCAGGCCTCCTGTGCGTAGCCTATGTACGTAATGCCTGGGCCTGGTGTGGGTCCAGCATTGGGGCCCATGCGGCCCATGCGCAGATCTACTACCACGTGGTTGCTGGCAAATCATATGATAGGACGCTTATTGTTTGGCTAGTTGTGCGGCGTCTCGAAGCCACGTGAAAAGACCTAGCAAGCAGACGCTGTCAAATCGGGCACCTCTTTTGAAATGCGAACCGAACCCGGGATCGTTCGGTCCCGAAACGCTACCTCTACAGAGTACGCTGGCACATTCGTAAAGGTTTTTATTCATGTCAGGTTGTCTTCTACACAATACAGTAGCTTATGACTGGGTTTTAGTAACTACGTGTGAGTTAATAACGAGCCCTAACAAAGAATTAATGATTAAAAGAATAGAAACGGGAATACGCACAATAGGATCCACAAGAGGAGCCACAGGCGGCAGCTGTCGGCTGTGGGTTAAGGCTGTCGCGAGATACCTTCTAAAGTGGCAGTTACTTGTCCACCAATGCTTTCTAGTTTGTGCCCAACATGCCCAACATAGCGTTTCCTTTGCCTTGTTTGCCGAAACTTAAACTGCCGGAGAGGCTTGAGAGAGGAAGGTAATCTACAAGTTAGAAGCTGGAAAACGTCAGCGCTTAGCAGCCTCCGCTTTCGCGTGAGAGTTAAGGCCCAGAATATCCCTCGCCGAGTTTTTCACCAATCCGTGGCTTTTTTCTTTTCTTTTTATTCTACATGCTTTCTAGGAAATTTTCAGCTTGCCATATCCATTCGGGATATTAATTCTACTTAGCGCAATATTAGGCACGGTGCTGAGATATCGCGTTATTTTATTTTTTTATTCGAGATTTATTGCCTCAGGACATCAGTATGTGAGAATAAGGATGAATAAATGATTAAACGGGAAAAGGTTGGCTGATTTTATGAAGTTAATTTGGGATAAATACCGCAATAAATCTTTACTGATCAATCTCGAAAAAATTACAATGATTACAATATTACAATATTCAGGTAATGTTAATCGCTGAAAGGATATGTTATTCAGGAACATAAGGTTGCACCTCGCATATCCTGTAAATTAGTCGGGCCGACCACCAGCCCCAACCATACCCTCTTTCTCTACCTAGTGTATGTGGGGATAGTCCGGAACATCTCATGCTGTAATATCCCCCTCTATTGAAGAAAGTGACGACAACCGTTGACATTGACTAGCGCCTTAATCAAACTAATGTGTATATCCAAACTTTCAAGTCAGGAGTAGAATATACTCCACCATCGAAATCTTTGTTTAAAAATTTTGAGTCTCTCCTACTATTTTTCACATATGCGCACATAGTATATGCATGTCCCTAGTCCAGGAAATCCAGAGAACTTTCGCCTCTAGAGCATGCATACGACCCGTTTTAAGTGGCACTTTTCAGCGCGCCTCTACAGCACCGTGTACCTGGTCTGGCAAATAATGGTCCACCTCGTTCGTAAAACGAAATCCGGCGTAAACCTTAACTAAGGAAGTCGACCAACCTGCTCGTCACATCCCCATTTTGCATTCCCTTTTTTCCTTCATACATTTTTACCTCACCTCAACACTTTGGCGCCTCTGCCAGAAAATAGCGCTCGAAGTGGCAGGTTTCTTTTCCCTTCATTATCCGGGTCTTATCAGAGAATATAAACTCAGAGCCTCCAGAAACCTTTGGAGGACGCTTAAGGTTCTCCTTAAAATTAGAAGCGGTATCGTGCGTTCATTTGCTTCATCTACTTATTAGCTACGACTGGCGACGACGCAATGACTCAGCAGTTTGTAGCTTTTGTTTATTTTATATGTATTTCTACAATATTTTATTACTTTATTTTTATATTTACTTATCGATAATTAATTTATGAATATGGTCTTGTTTAGCAACCAATCACCGATTACCCAGCCGTCACAGATCAACTACAGGCCTCCCATTTTCCTGGCACGGGCCGAATGCTTCTGAAAAAAAGCCCGAACCGAGGCTGGGGAACGAAGACGGTACTTCGACCGAACGTGTTCGATATGTTATAAGAAAAAAAAAAGAAATGTAAAGCCCCGATGCGGCCGCGTGCTCGCGGTGTGCGATACTTAGGCACGCGCGGTGATGATCAACGAATTCTTTCCGTTTCACGGTGAGGCATTACACGGTCTCCAGCAGGAGGAATAGAGTGCCATAAAGGTGTTTTACCAACTGGAAAATGCAGGAGCGTTTTTGTTTCTTTTTTTCCTCGGTGGCTCTCATCCGCATGCGGGGCGAAGAAGCGACGAGGGCTGTGCGCCATCAGCGTCGTCTTCCATGGCCCCCTGTCGCCTTGCATGCTCACCGGAGCTCGCTCGAACGTGCTTCCGTGGAAATCAATTTATTCCTCGGTCTCCGTTCGACTGCGCCGTACTCAGGTCTCGTTCACTTTCACACTCCGCTCGTTCCAGCGCCGTCTTTCCTTCTGTAGTCTTTAATATACTCTGAGGCATCGTTTTGAGGCTCCTTCGTTCGTCAAAGTGAACTAGCGAGCGAAGGAGCTCAGGTGTTTCTAGAAAGTGGGAAAAAATATCCATTTCAACTCTATGAAAGATGCCGCAGATCTTAAAATTGGAGACATCGGCTCATGGTCATTACAGAAACGGGGGCGAGCATGAAAGGATGGCCGAGACGTGACTTCTCAACAGGTTGATATCAGCTGGACGAAATGAAAGGAAACACTGAGGCAGAAGGAGGTCTGAAGGACGTTGCGGAGCCGCCTGACCCACTCCAGATTAATTGCATCATTGCCTTATGCGTCGCTCCTTTGATGACTGATTGAATTCATAATTGTTGCCAAAATATAATTTATTCGTAATTCCTTCTTATTACCTTATTTACCTTTTTTGGTTTTTGTTATTAGAAATGCCTCCTCACAGGCAGGTTGCATTCTTGCCTTTTCTTTTTGCTATTGCCTATTGCATCAAGGAACGATGTATAGCGGAGAGGACGTTTAAAGGCGTTTAATTATTTAACAGCCGAGATAGTGCCGCCTACTCGATGGAGTGCCGCCGAGCATAAACTTAGTAAGCCGTCCGCCATTATGTTGACGTTTTCATCTTCCTGCGGTTGAACTGAAGGATGGCCGGTGTGATCTGGCTAGGATAGTTATATAAGTACCCAAAATATCGGGAATTCCAATGTGCGAAATAAAGCGACTTGCATCTTCCATATTCAGAATGTTCTTTTACCTTCAGAGTATTGCATCATATTGCCCTGGGATACTCGAAAGCCCACCGAGCTTCTTGGGGATGACACATGGATGTGGGGATTGCATCTCACGCAGGATGACGGGATTCATTCGGCCCTATTCTTCGGGGTTCAATCGGCCCTGAATCTTTCACTCGCTGTCTATCTGGAATGAACAGCGTGCGTCGACTCACTGTCGCGAATACCTACTTCTATACGTCCATCTGCATCACGGTGCGTAGAGGTATTGCACCATTGATGCAAGCACTCGATTTTCTGAAATTGACGAACTCGTTCCTGGAATTGAGTTTCGTTTCAGTACCGAGGAAATAAGTGCAAAAAATCTATTTTACTACTTGAAGAAAATGACTAATTTTTCAGAACAGTTTCTTTCAAAATTACCTAATATAGGGCAGCGAAGGCCACTGTTAATCAGAACATTTAAATTGTGCGGTTTTGTTATTGACATCTAGTTCATCTTCTACGATTCTGCAAAGTTACAATTGCCTTTCTATAATAAATGCAAAAGGGTCAGTCTAACAGATACCCCCAGTTTCATCTTTCATATTCTGACAGCTTCATTACTTTATCTCTATTGGTCTTGTATTCTGTTTTCTCTTTGCTCTATTTGCAGTTTACTTTTTTCATCCCCAAAAATAAGGGTCCGCTACAGCTCACACAGTGTTCTGCGCTTCTTAACTTTTAGCTCCATTGGGTAAACTATTGCAGGAAATGGCAAAAATACAGGCTCCTTGAGAGTACGCAAAAGAAAGAACGCACCTATCAGCGGGGCGAAATAAAGAATAGGATAGTATATTATTTGTATATTTATTTGTTATAGGTAATAATTCTGACACGAATTAGTACTATAATCTATTATGGGTGCGAGAGTTGGACTGTGAAGAAGGCTGACTGCCGAAGAATTGACGCGTTTGAATTGTGGTGCTGGCGAAAACTCTTGAGAGTTCCTTGGACTGCCAGAAGATCAAATCAGTCAATATTGTCGACCATAAACCCTGACTGCTCATTGGAGGATCAAATTCTAAAGTTAAAGCTCAGCTACTTTGGTCATCTGATGAGAAGAGAGGAGTCGCTGGAGAAAGATTTGATGTTGGGAAAGGTTGAGGGTCACCGAAGAAGGGGTAGGCAGCAAACGCGATGGTTAGATAGCATCCTCGAGGCACTGCAGATGAAGGTGTGTGATGTTAGGAAGATAGTAAGAGACCGGAAAGCGTGGCGTGATATGGTCCATAGGGTCACGAAGAGTCGGACACGACTGAACGACTGAACTGAACTGATTATAGGTGCAAAAACATAGAAGAAAAAGCAATGTGCGCTGGTGGCAACCGAACTTACGGGGTCGCAATTTGGGATCCCACAGGCGGTAAGTTGATATACTAAGCGAGTCGATCATCTCGTATACTGATTATTTTGTATGAAAATGAAGAAAGCGTTTCTTTTTTATAAAACAACGTTTCTCTTACCGGCAGTGCATCAAGGTGTTCCATGGATCCATAAATGTAACAGGCCTGGTTACATTTACACAAGCATGACGGGTCTTTTCTCAGGTTTGATTAGGGCAGACATAGGCAGCGATTTATGTTTGCCTTTGTAGACATATTTCGCACCCCTGTCCGCCTATGAAGGTTATGTCAAACTTAAATATAGAAAAAAAATTTTGAGGTCCAGCCGAAACCCTATTCAGAGGCGCGATATATTCTTGGCCATACCACTAGCCCATTTCGTTGTTTGCTTAACACGACTAGCAGTATGGCATTCCAGATTAGCTGCCGACCCCGCGAAATGCTTTGATGCATCGAAAAGTCGCTTTATGCAATGGTGACTAGTTTCAAAAGGGTTTTTCCCTGTTTTCTAAGCCGATCTAGATTATCGCCTCTTGCCGAGAATTCAAATACCGACTATTAGAACTAAAACAGACTTGATTTTATTGCTAATGTTTGAGGCTTCATCTTTTCTGCGATATTCTATTAATGACAGCGATAAAAAGAGAAAGATACGAAAAATGCAATCTACTATTTATTTTTCGCAATCGCAAATCAGGTACACCTACTCGAACATATAATCAGGCGCGAAAAGATTAATGCGCACAGAATATAAATGACAGATTTCAATGCTAGCTTCTATAACATTTCTTAGTACGAATGCGCTGTTTTACGAGGTCTAACCGAGCCTTCAGGATGTGAGCGACACATACTGCGCTGTCCCTTTCCTGCAAACTAATTATTGTTATATTATTCAGGTGTCCACAGAGAGCGTGGCAGACACTACTGAGCCTTCTTTTTTTCCTGCAAAACCAATTACTAACGAAAGCATTACTAGGGTATATAAAGATGATAAAGTTTGAGCACTGTAAATATTAGCAAATACAAACAAAATAATAATGTATGATACTTAGTGGGATAGGATAAAAATATATATAACAAAATATAAATAACATAAAAAATAAATTTGAAAATTGAGAAACAAAAGGAAAATCGAAATTAAAACAAAAACTTCAAGGATAAAAATGGCAAAAAGTTCAAGGTACCGCTAATTCTTTCGCATTCTCCCATTGCAGTTTTTTATTTATTACCATGCTTTAACAGACCTAAAAATACGTACATCAAAATACATCGCAGAAGAGAAACCCCGCAATCTCCAATGCAGTTTCTACAATCAGCTTTAGATCTTAGTGGGAATTCACTATTTCACGAGGTCTAACTGGGCCTTCAGGATGTGTGTGGCTTGACCTTGAGCGTGATCTTGCCAGACTAAGTAGCAACAGCTGACCCGAAGTCAAGCAACTTCTGAAAGGTGCACCGCGGGCCGAAAGAGGCTGCACAAAGAACAGTGGGGCGGCGTGCTCGCATCCGGCGTCTTTAGTAAGTGTGTCGAGGGACGCTGACAAAAGTCCCTCAGTCACGGTTCCGGTCATGGGGTCATTATCGGATTAGCGCTACAATAGGATTGTCTCGCTTGTGTGGCACCCAAAGTGACTCACCCCCGACTCAGCTGCGCTACATGGTTGCGTGCGCAGACGCACCGCGCAATTCCTACGGCACGTCAGGGTACGCCAGAAGGGTGACTGAGCCGGGTCCTTCTACTGTCTCAGTCAAAGAGGCGCGCCGTGTCCGGCGGGCTGAGTTGGAACAGGAGAGAAGATGTCGTAAACGGAAACAGAGTTTGCCTAATGTGCGTATATCCTAGAATGTAACCAATTCGAAACTAGAGGGGAAAAAATACGCCCAACATTTTCACCAAATTACACCGGCTTTCGCGCGTCTAAATCGGTTTAACCTTAGCTGAAACCCTGCTATTTGTTTTGTTATTTTGTTCCTTACCTCGTTCAACACAATAAAGTTGCGTGAAGTTACTAGTATTACATACCGTAATTGCATCTGTACCATGAGCAAGGCCAATGAGCATTTCCTAAATGAAAGAGAAGCACCGAAGAACAGGTCAGGCCCATTTCCTCTATGCCGAAGGAGCTATCGAGGGCCACGCAGACTTTACACTGCCGGCTCGCCACCAACACTGCGATAGCTCCTTCATTAAGACTGACGTTATGAAGCAACGACAATGATTAGGAGAAGTGCCGTTGCTGCCGAAGACTAACTAGCACAACCCACACCAGATGAAAAAGGGCGTTGGCAGAAGTTTCAATTGCTATCCGCCCGACCAAATATGCATACGTCGAATGAATACTTTCAGTGTTCCCGACAGCACGGGCGTCGCTAACCTCTGGGAAAAGCTGGGGGTGACACGTATTTAGTGCTAGTGAAGGAATTCATAAGCGATACGGGCGGCTAAACTCCTCCCTGTGCACATTTTCAGGGCGAGCGCGTAGTATACTCATGAAATGTACTTTTGTTTTAACGTCTATTGGCTAAAAAGTCATTAGTTTTGTGCTCTTGGTTTTAGAATATCATTGAGCGCGAAGGGGATTATGACATGTTGCTGGTTTACCGCATCTGCAAAAAGATGAATCCAAACAAGTCAGCATTTACAGACGCCTAAAAAATCTTCTCGTTAGATTGATTGATTGAAATATATATTTAATAGTTAATAATTATTTATATATAGTAATTATTATTATCAGGTATACAAATAATTAAATATTTATTTATGAATGCTTTATTGCCACCATTATAGGAGGTTCCCCTACCCCTCAATCAGGTACGCAGACCCGAATATGGGGCTTAGACGCCGCAACCAGATGCGCGCAAGAATACACTGAATCTTTACGTCCTCAGCCGCCAGGCGGATTACTTCTTTTTGGGTCTCAAGGTTTTCGCTTTGCAGGAGGGACTCCCGAGCTTACGTGTCTCGAATATTGACCATTGAAAAGGCAAAAAGGGGCATTGCCAGATTATGGGGTCAAGTGATACCTCTCTGTCCACAGTGTTCAGTTTTCATGGCGTTTGTCCTCTACTTTTAACTGATGCAGCCATACCGGGTTGGGGTAATTTCCGGCCTGTAGTCTGCGAACACATAACCCCCTGCTCGACGTTCGTCCGGGGTGGTTATGGTGGCCAGCGCGTGAGCGACTTCTTTTTAAGACACCGATTAGTGGCCTGAGGTCCATTTCATTGTGAGCCTCCGTGAAATATCCATGAATTTGAGACTTTTCTTTGCCGTGGCTGATACTCTTCAGTTTGTCAAGTTCCAAATGGCTGTCTTGCTGTCGCGTATTATGACCTTAGCTCTTGTGGAGCCGCAGGATAGCTCAATTGCTACCTCTTCGGCGATGACCGCATTTCTTATTCATTAATGCCATGATTAGAAGGGCTCTGGTTCCGCCAAACACTGCCGCGACTACAGCTCCCGATTTCCCGGTAGGCTGCGTCAGTGTACGCCACGGAGTTTGGGTCTATCTTACTCATCTCCGTTTCGATTATCTTCTCGAGTGAAGACAGCAAACAGGAATGGTGCAGCAGCGCCTGCAGCGGAATCTCATCGTAAAAAATTCCCGTGTTCGCGTCACATTCTACTTGGCGGCAGAAAGTGCAGGTTTTTTATCATTTGCCTCACACATCACTTTATATAAAAGCTGGCTTGCACTGCAAACTGAAAACACTTGATTACAACAATAAAATATTCGTAATATTATACGTTGTAATTTTACGTATTCGAAAGCAGGGAGAAGGTTGGCGCGAGAATGCACTGCAAGTTCACTCTTTGCCCTCGAGTGCGGATAAACAGGTGATGACTGGAAGCGCTTGCACACCATCGACCCGCTTGAAGCGGCCCTTACAAGCGGCTTCCATCCAATGTCTAGACGGATATTAGGTACGTATAAGCGGCGGTGGCACATTGTATTGTTCTCTGTCGTGTTTGAAACGAGAAAATGGCCTGCGTAGAGTGCGCTCGGCTGCATTTATCTCCGTATTTTATTTCCTACCGCTTTCGTACTTTCTACGTCATATGAGTTCAATGATTGCCGTTGTGCAAATTAGATTAACACTCGTGCGAGCGCACAACTACAAGCGTCCTGTATAGCGCAGCTGTCGTCCGTTTTTTTTTCGTTTTTTTTGTGGCTTTATAAATTATTTCTTTAGCCGAAACTTCCTGCTCCTATCGCTTAGCCCTTCAGGAAACAAAAAACACGCGAGGAAAGACGTTTACGGCAAGGCTTGCGGTCTTTGGGATAGTTTTCCGTATCATGTGATTAGCACTCAGAGTAGGAACATGCATTTTGCTCACCAGAATTCAGTACGTTCTCCATCGCCGCTCCATGACATGTAATTATTAAAATATATTATTTTGATTTTTGACATACGGAAAGGTATATTCAGACACAACACTGGCCAAATCCACAATCAAAATACACACTGAGCGCACGTTGAGGAATGAAAGTTTATATCCATGATTGCGTTTATTTTCACGGTTTATCTTACGTTTCTTTGCGAAAGCAAAACTACTCCAGCAAGCACATCTCCTCGCGTATGTTCGTATGTCGTAGCCACAAGTGGCAGGGGCTGCCGACTTGGGACTCTCGTCTGACGTGGGGAATCAGCCTGCCAAGATACTAGTATTCACGTTACCCCTCTGTGTCACTAAGGTACGTTCATAAGGCCTGGTTAAGGTGGGCTTTATATGTGGGCTGGTAGCGTACGCTATCGCGTCATGCCCTTAAAGGCGGAGCCCCCCATATTTACATGCAATGAAGGCCTTTGCCACCACAACTTAAAACGCAGGTGAAATTTGATGCGTTCAAAGGAACGCTGTTGTGTTCGATGCAGCGCTCGGTCGCCCGCAGCCAAAGCTTTCGCTCCACACTCGCATGTCGTAGCCAAAAATGGCAGACGCAACGAAACCCTCAGGGTACGGCGTGCAGAAGAAGCGGGTGAAGAGCGCGCTGCACGTCTCGAGAAAAGAAGGAAGAGTGCTTTGACCGGTTTAATCGTTGAGCCTGGAGACGTCAAAGGTGGGCAGCACGCAGACTTTGCACATAGAGTGGGTGAGCACGAGTCGGTCACGCGAGTGTTTCACCGCTGCTTCACGAGCAACCCCTTTGGAAGTGTGTGTTCTGTGCGCGACCGGCTGCGGCATAAAAATAATCTAACACCGGTGAGTGAACATATTCATGCGATTCTTCATTTGGCCTATCCAGATTGAGAGGACGAGGTGATACAGAATGCTAGAGTGTGTAACATGTGTCGTAGTATCCTTCTAGAGCAGAAAGTGCCGCTGTACAGTGTGTCGAACGGCACACCGTTACCCCCAATGCCGCCTGCTTTGCTGCCGCTAAACAGTGCAGCCGAAAGATTGATTTCACCTCGCATACAGTTCGTGCGAATCAGGAGGTTCGTGAACTAGAGGAACGGACGGTTTAAGATTAAGGGCCCTATCGTTAACGTTCCCGTAGACACCGACCAAATGCTAAGGCTATTGCCGAGAAACAGGGACGACCAGCGTTCCATTTTTGTGAACCTAAAGAGACGCATGTTCGCCAAGAGCGTGTCTTTGGCGAGATTGTTTAAATACAGCGGTTCACAGGCTTTGGATCCGGTATTAGACACACTGCCCCAAGGTCACGCACGACAGTTTGTAAGGCTTGGTTAAAGCGGTGATTTCAATCTACCTTGGGTGGTACTTAGCGTAATGTGGTATTTTACGACTCTATTCTCATCAGTATGTGTTGCGTGAGAGGCACAAATTAAATTATTCTTGAATAAGTCAGTAGAAAATTAAAATGGACGCTCTCTTCGGGGTACACCGCGGCGGCTTAGACGAGACCACAATGGCGCACAGGCCTTGCGTGATCTGGTGGAAGAGTTAGACTTAACCGATGCTTGGCGCGCACTCCAACCTGGTCGCGCCGGCATGACTCGGTCTGGGCGTGGTCTCGAAAGCCGTATTGACCGCGTCTATGTCTCTGCTAGCGTAGCTGGTTTCCTGCACTCTGTGTGGGTATTCCCCAATGCCCTAAGTGATCACAGGCTGCTTATCACGCGCTTGTGAGCGGCTGATATTACTCCACGAGAAAAGGGTCGCTGGAAATTAAACACGCTACTTCTGGATGACGAGCGTGTCCAGCAGGAAGTCGTCAAAGTTATAAAGCGTTACGTCTCCCTTAACATGGATGCAGAAAGCTGGGATAATATGAAAACCTCCATCAAGACTTGCCTCCAAGAGTGGGGGAAGACGATGGCGCGGGGAGAGAGAGAAGAAATCCGAATTGTCTCGGATGCCATCATCGCGCTATCGGCCCCATTTTCTCAGGGACCAAGCATCCCCGCGGGGTTGGCCACCCTGCGTAAGGAGCACAATCGTCTTTTAAATCGGCGCTGGGACAGACTTCGCGCAACAGCACGCTCTGAATGCTGGGAAACCGAGGCATGGCGTTCCCGTCATCTGCTACGCCGTCGCCTTGCCAAAAAGAACGAAACCCTCTTTGCAGTCGAAGATCCACTAACCGGCCATATTGTTGCGAACACTGAGCGGGTGTTGAGTTTAGCACGCGATTTCTACATCGAACTTTATGCTGCTCAGCCCTGCACCCCCACATCGTTCCAGCTGCAGGCAGCAACTGACGCACCTAAACTGGACGAAACATGGCTGTCGTCTAAAAAACTACACACATCCCTGAAACAGATGAAGTCAACCAGAAGCCCGGGTATGGACGGACTCCCGCCAGCCTTTTACATAAAGTTTTGGCCGTCGCTAAAGACCGCTTTCACCAACTTAGCAAACGACGCCCTAGAGCGAGGAGAACTAACTCCAATTATGAACGAAGGCCTCGTCATACTCCTGTCAAGGACACCTCCTGGAGCAGTGACCTTAAAGCTTGCAGCCCAATAACCCTTCTAAATACGTACTACAAAGCAATTGCCAAATGTCTCTCCTTACGCCTGACACCTGCTCTATCGTCAATAGTAGGCCCGCACCAGGCTTGCTGTGTCCCAGGCCGCTCGGTAGAACTCTATGGCATGCCTCTGAGAGACATTTTAACATGGATGGAACCGCGCAGCCTCAATGTCTTTCTTTGCTCCCTGGACCAAGAGAAGGCATTCGACTGCCTGAGTCACGAGTACCTGTTTAGAACACTTGAGCTAGCGCGCACTCCCGTACAATACATTAATATGTGCAAGGCGCTTTATGCCGCACCACAAGCAGCAGTCACAGGGGCGCATCTCAGTGCCCTTCCCCGTGGAAAGGGGTGTCCTACAAGGTTGCCCCCTCTCCCCGTTACTCTATGTCATAGCGATTGAACCCCTCCTGCAAACGATTGTTAGAGATGGCGGCATCCGCAAAACACCATTGCCAGTGGGCCCTCCCTGCACTCCAGTGTTCGCCTACGCGGATGACGTTTCTGTGGTGGTGCCAGACACAACATCAGTGGAGAGACTACTTGAATTAACTACAGAGTACTGCCAAGCGAGTGGGGCTCGCCTCAATCACACGAAATCCACTGCTATGGCCTTGAACACGACCCCCTCCCCTACCGCTATCCAATCGATCTTTGTTACTCGCGAGACACGAATCCTCGAATATTTCTTCGATTCCGCTGGACCAGCGCCTTGAAATTGGAATATGGCTGAAAAGCAACTAAGCATAAAAACCCACAATCTTGGTGCTCTAAAATGTCCCCTGACTGCGCAGGCCTCCAACATCAAGACAATGCTGATTTCTACCCTCAGCTTTGTGGCCAGCATTCTTGACATCCCCAGAGACAAGAAAAAAACAGCTCCAGAAACATATATACCACTTTTTGCGGCAGGGAGCCCCCGATAAGGTAAAGCGAGCCATTTTTTACCTGCCCAGATTCAAAGGTGGCCGGGCTGCCCGATCTGGATATTCTCGCGAGGGCTCTGCACATCAAATGGGCATTCAGAGCCGTCGAATGCGACAGGCCACTAACAAAAACGATGGCTTCGTACTATCTGTCGACACGGCTGCGAACATTGACTGAGAAGGCCCTACACCACAACACCCCGCATGCAGGGTCACCCCTATCATTTTACCGAACCGCAGCCACGAACTTAGAGTACCTGAAAGAAAACTCGCCTGACGTTGACCCACGAACAATGCACCTGAAAGATATTATCAATATGATCCCCTCTCCGCTCCTTACCCGCCTATCAAGCTACATGCTATGTGCAGAAAGACCCAGTTAGCAGTACATAACCGCCCACTTCCTCGATGCACGCCGAGCCTCCCTGATGTGGAGGTTGGCAAGAGGCATCTTACAAATCAGAAAGCGTGCCTTCGTCCCTGCAACGTCGGGAATTATTGACCTGTGTCCCTTCTGCTCGGCCCGAAAGACAGCGGAGCACATCTTTATTGACTGCCTAATTCCCGCAGCACTCCTAGAGTGTATGAGAGATATGTTCGGCCTCCCCGGGATCCCATACCCCACCGTGCGCTACTTTAACCCGCTTCCAAAGGAAGGGCGGAGGCAGTTTGTCTTGACACTGGCAGAGGTCAACTATCAGGTGTGGTTGGCCCGCTGCAAAGCGGCCTACGCGAACAAAACTCCGAATCACCATGAAGTGAAGGCCCAAATCAGAAAATAACTATGGTTCTACCTGGGGAGAGAGAGAGAGACGCCACTTAGGGAGAAAGAAGTTTTTTGAAGAATGGGGACACCACATGGTGATTTTCAAACAAAACGGAAAACTTGAAGTGAGATATTAGAAGAATCTCTCGCGTCAGGCTTCGACCCACCGAGGTGGTGCGGACGTGGTGCATATACACTGCGACCCCGCCCCGGTGGGAACAGGCCGGATTGCATGAGCCCCTTGGCTGGGAAATACCCGCTCCCCGAAACAGAAAACCCCCCAAACCTTATGGTGCGCGAGGCCTTGCTTGGGGTAGCCGTAAGATGATGATGGTCGCAGGTTGAGATCTGTACCCTTACAGGAGGATCGCACCTAGTGCATCCTTCCATCCATTTGACAAGGCAAGGAATGTCCGCAGTGGAAGCCGAAAAATGGAACTTCATACCCTCAAATGCTGTTATAAAATGTCTCAGCTTTGTTTTCTAGATCGCCAGTCATTTCTATTCTAAGATGAGTTCTGAAAAGTGCACTTGGTAAATATTAAATCTTCCCTGTCTTTTGTCGGCACGCTATACGCCGCAAAATTTGGTTATATATGCACCCCGCAATCCCCTAGAAAATTCGAGGGCTTCTATATATATATTTTTTTAATGCTGAAACCTCCGCATCTGATAATTTAATGGGGACGCCAAGCTTAGGCTCCCTTAACTCTTGCGAAAGGCTCTGGGTTCGAATCTTATCAGAATTTTGAAGATATTGCTATTTGCCGGTGAACCGCTTTCAAATAATATTTCAGCGAAAAACAAAAATCTAGAAGAATGAGCTTCCTGTAAAGCGCTTTGCCGCAGTAGTGAACTTCTAGTGGCCGTGCACGCTTTACAGGGTATCAAAAATGACCATAATTTCACTTTTACCCGAGTCTCATCAAGTGGAATATATAGTTAAGAAGCATTACATGTGATTGATTTATCTAAGATGACTCAAAGCAAGATAGTGTATAAAACTTTAGGTTATCCCCATATGCGTTGAAATGATTACATGATTACAGGTCTATGCCAGACGCAGTTTTGCCCCAGGGGCCCTTGGCGCTTTCGACCTTCCGTAGTAATACTAGCCTTTGCAAGCAGATTTATTATCTTGGTTCCAGAATCAATCAGATACATTTTTACGGCACACTGTTTACAATCGCTTTGCTCTGCTCTTTGTATTAGCCTGTGTGTTTCGCGATTGACTTTTATGGAGCGTGCAGGCTATTTGCCACTTAAATATGCTTGTCCGGTGAGATGTTATTTTAAGGCAGAGAGAGCAAGCCTCATATTAATAAATCCGGAATATTATCCACTAGATATCTCATTGAGTTCATTGTACAGTATTCCTTTGGGTGTATAAACGCATGAATTTTTTCTTCCATATATTAGCAGTAATATTCGGTTATAGCACCATCAAGAAGCCTCTAAAGTAATGACGATCACCTACAAATGGCAATTATGAAAGGATATGAAGCGCTAGTGATGAAAATAAGAGTGTGCTAGGAACTCACAAACAGATCAGTGTTTATTGCGTTGAATACTGGGATTTCTTTTAAAAAATTCGTAATCAAATATTTGTAACCTTCTTCTCACCGTCAAGAAGCGCATTTTGAATGCGTGTCGAGTAACTTTCGCATTGAAAGCCTGGGCCCACTTGCTAAGAACCTAAAATACAGTTACCTCTTCTTTTGAAATGAAGAACGGATGATCGAACACCGTCATCACCGCAACTAGTCCTGTTTTCTTCCAGGTTCATCTAATTGCTTCGCGTAGTACCGCTCAACTCCGCACTGCTCCTCACATTGTAACAGCATTTAGTGTATGCCTAATAAAATGACGCCCTCTGTAATAATCACCTGAAGAAGATATCAAAACGTCCAAATCTGAGCAAGAAATCAAATTGGGCTTGTTGATTCACAGATTCAGCAAATTTAAAACGTAGAGAACAACACAAGACAAGAACATGCACAAAAAACGTGCGCACAAAGCGCTCAGTGTTTGCATGTTCGTAGCTACTCTTCTCCCGTCTTTTTCGCGCAGTTTTATTAGCAGTTGTGAATTTTGTCAAATTTGAAAACAGCTCTCTACATCGCAGAAAAGATGGCATCTTCGCCGTTAGTGGTCTGAGCAAGAAACATGCAACCGTTCTGTGAGGGTTACAGTCCCATTGTACAAAGTGTCTCCTAGGATGCTTCGGTGCGCACGCACCCTCCGCCGCTCCGTAGAGGGTGAGGACATGCTTTGAAAGGGCCAGTGCCGCCTCCGGGAGGGGGCGCGCCATATTGAGCCCTCTCCGTATTTCGCCTTTGTCAGTTGCACATGTGGCATCGTGTTTATCGTCGATATTTGCCGGGGTTTAGCATTCCTCTGTTCCCGCAGCACTCCCAAATGGGGTGCAGGATGTTAGCATTTCCTAAAGATGCAAACAGAAGGCTTCTGGACCATAAATTTGGAACGGCATACGTGGTAACCGGTTCACGTCCATGTAGTGTAAAAAGAATATTGCTTGTTTCGTTTTCCTAAGTGTGCAGCTTTAAATTAACATCCAAAGTTTGTCCTAAATCTAACGCTCGCGATGTTGTATATTTATATTAACATTTCAGGCATGATATTTGATAGTATCGTTTATGCCAGCATATATCGCGGAATCGTGTACTGTCGTTAAATTGCTTAGCCACCTTACACTTCTGGACGCGCAGCTGTGGCGATGAATCGCATATTTGTAAAGCGACTAAGCTGCAGAAAATAAACCACCTTGATCTGATTAGAACACATGAAATACAAGCATGCGTGGCAGTGGCGCAGGGACCGTTATGATCCAGACCTTGGCAAGTATTAATATGTGCCTAAAGCTTAAAATGCCTCTATTACTTATTAAAATGGATTGGAAAGCGAACCCATTAAGGTCACAGCTCCGAAACTGTCAGCCGACCTCCCGAAGAAAACAAGTAAATGCGAAAAGGCAGCTTGCCAAATTAGTCAGATTTAAGTTTAAGACAACTAATACGTAGCTGATGGTGCAATGAAGATATGACTCTAATTAAAGGGAACTGTTGGAAGGTACAAGACTGCGAATAATGATTGTGACATTTATTAATTCTGAATAATTACTCATAAATTATTGTGGATTAAATTTATTCAACAAATTATTACTGATTTTAAATAATGCAGACAAATTAGATTGGCTAAATATAGCGCCGAAAAATTCCAGCCAACGGAAAATAAAAAATAAAAACAATTACTCAGCAACGTACGTATGACTTATAATAACTGGGCTGAACAAACGGGTACTCGAATAAGCAAGGGAAATTATTTGCAGAGTTCTTCAATGCTGTAATTCGTGGCAGTTAAGCGCAGTCAGATGGTGTATGCATTCCCACTTCCACCGAATACACTGCTCCTAAATATTTTGTCGCCCCTACTATGTTTTTACCGGTTTGTTAAGCGAGGGCGATATAATGTGGACCTTCTGGGTTAGTTTGTCTTTGCGACTTACTTCGCTACACAGCTTTCTTAGCATGTTCGCCTCTGAAAGCCGACAAAATGGAACAGGATAAATGTTACACGTTTCAAAATCGTTCAAGTACGCCGTGGCATTGTGTACTTTAAATACAACGTCAGGGTAGCCCTTTTATTTCTTTCTGCAGTAATTACTCGACTCCTAATACCCCTCCGCGGTGGTGCAGTGGTTAGGGCACTCGCCTTCTATGCCCAAGGATGCTAGATGAAATCCCGGGCGTGGCGGCCGCTTTTCGATGAAGGCGAAAAGCAATGCGACCGTGTGCTCTGCGATGTCAGTGCACGTTAAAGAACCGCGGGTGATCGAAATTTCCAGAGCCCTCCATTAGGGCCTCTCTAATAGCCTGAGTCGCTTTGTGAAGTAAAAGCGATCACCATCAACTCCTATTGTTACTGTTTACTTTGTGTGCAAGCTCAATTTGAGCCCAGCTGCTTCGAAACAACCGCGGCGCGGATGAACTGAGGCTGCTGAAAGGAAAATTTGTGCCAATGAACTTTTCAATCCGACGCAAGTTGGCGATTTCTTACAATACTGACGCTTGTGGACTACCTGTGATGCGCGTACTTCTTCATCTTAAATTTCTTTGCATACCTCATCGTTCAAGCAGCTGTAAGCGTTCGATGTCTTTACCTGACCTCATTAAGTTTTAAATTTGCGTTATGTATTTACTGAGTAGCTTTTCTTTACTACACAAAGATCCCGAAGGTAAGAAGCCTACCTTTTCTAACAACTGCATCGAGCGCAGTGCTGTCACAAAAACAGCCGGACGTTTATGCAGGTTTTGATGCCGCTTCAGCATCACATCCATATCTTTAAGGAATCTTATGAAGCTGGTCACAGAGCTTTTTTGTCACTACACAGTACATTTGTGCATTATTTCAGTGATTTCCGCATATGCGGCTTATTGTAATCGATCAAGAATAAATATTCAGTTAACGCGACGCGAACTTTTCCCCAAAAGTAAGCCTAAAAGGCTAGAATTGTTCGTATTTTTGGGAGTTTTAGTTTAAGCATTAGCATCCGCGATGTCAGCAAACATTTTTCTCGGGTTAAGAAAATACTCTATAATGCCGTTCGGGCGTGGTGACTACTGAACCGGAGTACCCTGAGTTGAACCCGGTGGCGGTGGCAACATTACGGCGAAGGAGAAATGCAGAATACGTCAGTGTGCTATACGATGTGAGCGCACGTTAAAGATACCAAAGTGGTCGAAATTATTCCAAATCTCTCGACTAGAGCACTTCTAGCTGTCTCCCTTTTTCATGCATTCTGTACCACCTCCTTCACGCCGCAGCTCAGGTGTTCTACATTTCCGTGCCCTTAATAACCACAGTTATTATCTTTAAGGCACCATGAAACAGCCACTTTACATGAACAGGTCTCGCAGAATACTGGGCGTCGTAGATGCACGCGAAATTCCACACTATAATATTCCTTGGTCGTGTATACCCGAAGAAGAAATGCATAAAATAGGCACCTCAGAGGAACCGAAGTTCGTAAAAGGAAGCGCGCGCTCCTGAAGCACGATGAGAAGAGTGGGCCCAAATATGGAAAGCGCCCGTAGCTGACGACGCATTTGTCTCCACCCTATAAGAAAGACGCCGCATCGAGGCAGTAGTGTTTTCTAGATTCGCTGAAAATGTCAGATTACCGCATTCCCTTTCCGCGCGTGGCCGGTCCGCCTACTGGCTGATGCCGGTCACGTAACCTCACGTCACCATGTTCCTTCCAAGCGTGCGCGCGGAGTAAGTGTCTTGTGCGGGAGTTCCTCTTTTTTTTTTCGATAGTTCGTCGCAGTGAATGGAAATTTTTGGGAACACACAGACAAAGGCAGCATTCCTGGCTGCTGTGCCTTTGGGTGTGGCAACAGGAATGAGTCAGGAAAAGCGTTTTTTAAGTTCGGCAATGGAAAATATATCTGCAACACTGTGTGTTCGCAGAATCGTGCTTTTGTGCGATATACAGTTGTTCACTTTTTTCAAGTTTTAAGGTGAAAGTCTTTCTAAACTCATGGAGCGAAAATCTCTGCGCGGGAGCTGTGGGCCCGATCTGTTCGTCGCATCTGTGCACTGATGTGTCACTCACAAATAGCCGACATGTGAAGAGGGAAATTAAGAATGAAAACGCTTGAGATGGTGACAGGTAATGAATAAAACTTAGACATCGATGGAGTTATTCACTGAAGCTAATGGCTAATAAGGATGAATAATAACGACTACAATGACTTGTAATGAAGAATATGCAAAACTATGACTTGTAATGACCGAATAATTGGAAATGAGCAAACATTTACCAATGAGTGGTAATGACTACTATGACTAGGCACGACTCATCATGACTAGGAAATGATCAGTATGTCAAACAATATATTAAAATGACCACAACTGATTGAAAATTAGCAAAACGACTAGACATGACTCATCATGACTGGAAATGATTACAAAACGACCAATATGCCAAACGAGGGCTTGTAATAACTGGAGCTGATTGGAAATGAGTAAAACGCCTAGCCATGAGTTTTAATGACTACAATGACAGGTATGACTCGTCATGGCTACGAAACGACAATATGTAAAACAACTTCTTGAACTGATCGTATCTCACAGGAAATGAGTGAGATGCTTAGCTATGAGCGATAATGACTACTGTGATTAGGCATGACTCATCAGGACTTCGAAACGACCAATGTGTCAAATCACGAGTGTAATGACTGCAACTGACTGGAAACGAGCAAAAATGCTTAGCGATTAGTGTTAATAATTACAATGACCAGCATTGACTCATTATGACTACCAAACACCGACTACCAACACCGACTTGATGACCGCAACTGATATGAAATGAATAATTACGCTTAACTATAACTGGTAATGACTGCAATGACTACGCATGACTCAGTTCAAGTACGGAACAACCATGTCAAATGATGACTTGTAATGTTCGTAACTGACTCGAAATATGGCAAACGACGACTTACGGCTACAGTAAGATACAAAACGAGGAGAGGCAAATGATAGGAGAGAAATTGTAGGCTTTCGCCGTGCTTCTTTTAAGAGGCATCAAAGAGACTCTCTATATTTGTTTACTTAGGGATCACGCGTACAGTGCGCGTGATCGGAACAAGTGTTTGCATTCCAAAGCCGTACGCCGCACGCACGCAGTATTACACCGCGTAAATTTTGATTGTGGAATTTCGCAAACGCTGTCATCAACAAATATCTAGCTGAATGGTGAAAGATATATCTATATTCAGTTGCGCATAAATACTTATACTCTGCTCTTGCACGTTTTCGGTCCCATGCTCGTGTGCGGATCATTGGGCACACGCATCCCTTAGTGTTTAGATTTTTAATGTTAATATGAATGTAGCTGAATTGTATATGCGCAGATGTATTGGTTATTTATTACTAGTTAACTGCCGTTGGGCTCCCACCATACTGGTGCAGGTTAGTATATAACATTACACCGACAAGAATCAACATCATCATCAGCCTGACTATACCCACTGCAGGGAGAAGGCCTCTCCCATATTTCTCTACATAACCCGGTTATGTGCTAGCTGCATCCACTTGACCCCTGCGAACTTCTTAACCTCATCCGCCCACCTAACTTTCTGCCGCCCCCTGCTACGCTTTCCTTTCCTTGGAATCCAGTTTGTTGCCCTAAGCGACCATCGGTTATCCTTTCTTCTCACTACATGTCCTGCCCATGTCCATTTCTTCTTCTTAATTTCCACTAGAATGTCAGTAACGTGAGTTATTTCTTTGACCCACTCTGCACGCTTCCTATCTCTTAATGTTACCCCTACCATTTTTCGTTCCGTAGCCTTCTGAGTTGTCCTCAACGTAAGTAGAACTCTCTTGGTTAGCCTCAACGTTTCAGCTCCATAGGTGAGTACAGGTAAGATGCAACTGTTGTATGCTTTCCTCTTGAGCGATAGCGGTAAACTGCTAGTCATAATCTGCAAGTGATTACCAAATGCGCTTCATCCCAATGTTGTTCTTTTTGTTATTTTCTTTTCATAGTCCGGATCTGCAGTTACTACCTGTCCTAAGTAGAAATATTCGCCTACTACTTCCAGTGCTTCGCTACCTAACGTAAACAGCTGTTCCTTCCCGAGGCTGTTGAACATTACTTTAGTCTTCTGCATATTGATTTTCAAGCCTACCTTTCTACTTTTCTTGTTTAGGTCATAAATCATTATTTGCAGTTCATCCCCTGAGTTACTTAGCAAGGCAATGTCATCAGCAAATTGTAGATTGCTGAGGTATTCTCTATCTACCCTTATCCCTAACTGCTCCCATTCCAAGTCTCTGCATACTTCCTCTAAGCAAGCTGTGAATAGTACTGGGGAGATTGTGTCTCCACTCCAGTTAAACTGTTTAGGAGGGAAAACCTTTTTCTGAAGAACGTTCAATTGTATTGCAATGCCAACGACTACTTAATAAAGCATAGGGTGCGGAAATCATGAAAACGATGCACTCTGCTGCTACCGTGTTGTCGCCCTGTGAAACGTGCATCACTGCAATTAGGCTGTTTGTCAGGAGAAACCAGTTTATGAAGTATATGCAATTGTGTTGCCAACTACTTCTGAATGATAATGTGCAGGAGTCATGAAAACAATCTGCTGTTGTCTTGTTATCACCCTGTAAAGCGTGCTTATTTTCAAGTACACTGTTTCTGAGGAGAAGCCTCTTTTAGAAGAATATCAAGTTGCCTTGTGATGTAAGACACTGCATCTAAACGAATGATGTCAGTCTTCTGCATATTTTATTCTTAAGCCTACATTTCTACTTTTCCTCTCTAGGTCATCAATCATTATTTGCTGTTCATCCCCTGAGTTACTTAGCAAGGCAATGTCATCAGCAAATCGTAGATTGCTGAGGTATTCTCTATCTACCCTTATCCCTAACTGCTCCCATTCCAAGTCTCTGAATACTTCCTCTAAACAAGCTGTGAATTGTACTGGGGAGATCGTGTCTCCTTGCCTAACCCCTTTCTTTATGGGAATTTTGTTACTTTCTTTACGCAGAACTATGGTTGCTGTGTAGCCATTATATATATTGTTACGGGGCACAGTATATCGAGACGACGACGACGTGCTGATGTGAAGTAGTGAAGAGGACGACGCTCAAGCCTAGCTAACTTCGTTCTGTGGTGTGCGGTGTGTGGTGTGCGTCTAAGAGTGAACTAGCGTTTACCGCTGTGTTCTTTCCTTAACATTTGGTGGAGGATTGCTGGAAGTACGTAAGTCGCCAAACCTGGATCTCCGTAGTGGCCGCCAGATTGGTACAATCACTATGCAATCCGACGCGACACCTTCTTCAGCGGCACCATCAGCTCCCACCGTCGTCATGACGCAGCCTCGCGATCCAGGCACCTTCTGCGGCACCGACCACATCGACGTAGAAGATTGGCTCGCCATGTACGAGCGGGTCAGCAAGCACAACCGTTGGGACGCGACCCTCATGCTCGCCAACGTAATCTTCTATCTGGCAGGTACGGCGCGCGTCTGGTTCGAGACGCATGAAGACGATATCACATCGTGGGAGATGTGCAAGGAGAAGCTTCGAGACCTATTTGGCAAGCCGATCGGACGCAAGCTTGGCGCACAAAAAGACCTCGCATCCCGTGCCCAGTCTTCGACGGAATCGTACTTGTCTTATATCCAAGACATTCTAGCACTATGCCGAAAGGTGGACAGCGCCATGTCCGAAATAGACAAGGTGGGCCACATATTAAAGGGAATTGCAGACGATGTTTATAATCTGCTGCTTTGCAAAGATTGTCCAACGGTCGACTCAGTTATCCAAGTTTGCCGCCAGTTTGAACAAGCAAAACACCGCCGTATTACTCACCGCTTCGAACGCTTGCCAAACACAGCTGCTACGTCCTCGTGCGAAGATAGTCCAACCTTACAGCAGCCATCTCATCCCTCCAACTTGACCAGGATTGTTCGTCGAGAGATAGAGGCTATGACACCCGTTGCGTTCGCTCCTCAACCAGCGGATGCTACTATAGCCTTAATCTAATCTGTCGTTCGCCAGGAGTTCGCAAATGTGGGCCTCAACGCGAACGTGGGCTTCAACTCCGGCCAACCTTCCGCACAGCCCTCGTTCCAACCTAATGTTCCTGTCGTAGCTGCTGCGGCTCCTACCACTCCCTTTCAGACGCGGTACCGCTACCGCTACCGCAACCCGGACGAATGGCGAACCTCGGATGACCGACCAATCTGCTTCAACTGCTCACGTGTCGGCCACATTTCCCGCCATTGCCGCAGCCGTTGGGTTCCGCCACCTCGACCTCGCTACTACTCTGATCGCAGCGCCGAATATGTTCCACACCCAACCTATGTCCGTGATACGCGCACTCGTGACTTTAACTCGCCAGCCCCGCGCATGCCCAGCCGCTCGCCGTCTCCTCAGACCCGGAGGTCCCGCTCGCCCAATTCTCGTCGTTCCACATCCCCCACTTCTCCGGCTCTCATCCGGAAAACTAACCAATGCAGCTCCCGGAGGTGACGCTGCATTGACGACCCGGCCCGAAAATCCTCTGCTGACCCTCGCTCATCGCCGCAACCTTCTAGACATCTATGTGAATGGTGCCCCTGTTTCTGCCCTCATTGACACTGGTGCCCAAATTTCAGTCCTCAGCTCATCCTTTCGCCGCCGTCTCAAAAAGGTTGTCACACCCGCCGCTTCATCCGCCGTTCGTGTTGCCGATGGAAGCGTCGCTGCCGTCGTGGGCCTGTGCACTGCGCGCGTGAGTATTTCCGGTCGCACTACCCCTGTCCTATTCACTGTTATCGACCGCTGCCCTCACGACGTGATCCTCGGCATCGCATTTTTAACGGCCCATTCTGCCCTGATCGATTGTTCAACTGGTCTTCTTCGCTTAGACCTGCCGTACTGCACCGAAAACACCGATGTGAAGCCCCGCCTCCGATCCGCCGAATTTGTTCGCCTACCACCCGAAGCTGCTATTTATGTCCCGCTGGCCCCGATCCCCGCAGTTCCTGACGGCACATACGTCACTTGCCCAATTACCGATGTTGTTCTCCGTCACAACGTCATACTTCCCCATACCGTCGTGACTGTCACTGCTAACCGCACCTATCTTCCCGTACTGAACTTCAGCCGTTCGACTCAAGTTTTACCCCATGGTATCGCACTCGCTGATCTGTTTCCTTTGGCGGACTGCGAAGTTGCGGCTCTAACCGCTCAGTATCTGTCGGAGCATTTATCGCCTTCTTCTCATTCGAACCTCTTTTCAGGCATGATAGCCGCGGATCTGCCAGATGACCAAGCCAAAGCTCTCTCCGACCTTTTGCTGTCGTACAGCGATATATTTGATTTCGGTGACCGACCATTGGGCCAAACATCCGCTGTGACCCATCGAATCAATACAGGTGACGCCAACCCCATCCACAGACGGCCTTATCGTGTTTCCCTTACGGAGCGGCATGTTATACAGAAAGAAGTAGACAAGATGCTGGCGCAAAATATTATTGAGCCTTCCTGCAGTCCCTGGGCGTCTCCTGTCGTATTGGTTAAAAAGAAAGACCAAAGTTGGAGATTTTGTGTCGACTATCGCCACCTTAATCAAATAACAAAGAAGGATGTTTACCCTCTTCCGCGAATAGATGACGCGCTTGACTGCTTGCATGGTGCCAGCTATTTTTCTTCATCGACATGCGTTCAGGCTACTGGCAAATTGCTGTCGACGAACGGGATCGCGAGAAAACCGCATTTGTCACCCCCGACGGACTTTATCAATTCAAGGTGATGCCATTTGGACTCTGTAACGCTCCTGCGACATTCGAGCGCATGATGGACTCGCTCCTCCGTGGCTTTAAATGGACAACATGTTTATGCTACCTGGATGACGTCGTCGTTTTCTCTTCCACGTTCGCAACCCACCTTGATCGCCTTTCTACGGTCCTGGACGTTTTCCGCCGCGCCGGTCTTCAATTGAACGCCAAAAAATGCAGCTTCGGCCGGCGCCAAATCAAAGTCTTGGGTCATTTGGTTGACGCAAATGGTGTACAGCCCGACCATGACAAAGTTCGAGCCGTGCGCGACTTCCCTACCCCACGTAGCTCACGTGACGTGCGAAGCTTCCTTGGCCTTTGTTCTTACTTCCGCCGCTTCATTCGGAACTTCGCAGACATCGCTCGCCCACTTACCTCTCTTCTGCAAAAAAACGTACCTTTCACATGGGGTTCTGACCAAGCCTATGCCTTCACGACACTTATTTCCGCCCTCACCACCCCACCTTTCCTGGCGCACTTCGATCCTTCTGCACCTACCGAACTGCGCACCGACGCTAGCGGACATGGTATTGGTGCTATCCTTGCCCAGTCCCAGCATGGTTCCTCCCGCGTCATTGCTTATGCTAGCCGCCTGCTTTCGTCCTCTGAGCGCAATTATTCAATCACAGAGCGGGAATGCCTTGCACTTGTTTGGGCGCTGACCAAATTCCGCCCTTATTTGTTTGGGCGGTCCTTCTGTGTAGTGACTGATCATCATGCTTTGTGTTGGCTGTCCTCACTTAAGGACCCCACTGGCCGCTTAGGTCGCTGGGCCTTACGAATACAAGAGTATGAATTTGCTGTGGTGTACAAGTCCGGCCACTTACACCAAGACGCTGACTGCTTGTCCCGCCATCCCGTAGATCCCCCCGATTTGTCCAACCATACTGCTGACGACTATGCTTTGTCCATCTCGGACTTTATCAATATCGGCTCCGAACAGCGTCGTGATCCTGCCCTGCAACCAATTATTGACCAGCTGCGCAACATCCCCGACTCTTCCGCCATCATGTTTGTACTCCATAACGAGATATTATACAGACGCAATATGCGTCCAGATGGCGCGGACCTTTTACTGGTCGTTCCAGCTCATCTGCGCTCAAGTGTCCTCGCCCAACTTCACGACGTTCCTACAGCAGGACACTTGGGAGTCACACGCACTTATGACAGTGTGCGACGCAGATTTTTCTGGCCTGGTCTCTACCGTTCTGTCCGTCGCTAAGTCTCCGCTTGTGAGCTGTGTCAGCGCCGTAAGATACCCTCACTTCAACCTAGTGGGCCCTTGCAACCAATTCCAGTGCCGACAGAGCCGTTTTCTCGTGTGGGCCTCGATCTTCTTGGGCCTTTTCCGACATCGACTTTTGGAAACAAGTGGATTGCTGTGGCGACTGATTATACCACCCGATATGCTGTAACCAGGGCTATCCCTACCAGCTGCGCCTCCGACGTTGCCGACTTTCTTCTCCGTGATGTCATCTTGATTCATGGCGTTCCACGCCAACTGCTCACAGATCGTGGCCGCTGTTTCCTCTCTCAAGTGGTTCATGACCTTCTCCGCTCATGCGCTACTCGTCACCAGTTCACCACGGCCTACCCTCCGCAAACGAATGGTCTTACTGAGCGCCTCAATCGCACTCTGACCAACATGCTGTCTATGTATGTGTCCGATCACCATCGTGACTGGGATGTCTCCTTACCTTTCGTCACGTTCGCGTATAACTCCTCACGCCATGACACCGCCGGATATTCTCCCTTTTACCTACTCTTCGGCCGTGACCCTTTACTCCCATTCGACACCTTGCTGCCTCTTCACGACTCTTCCTGCAGCTACGCTTCGGATGCCATCGCCCGCGCTGATGCTGCCCGCCACATAGCTCGAGAGCGTCTTGGGGTGTCTCAGCGCTCTCAAAAACGTCGTTACGACCTTCATCACCGAGACGTTCACTACCCTCCTGGTTCCCTCGTACTTCTTTGGCACCCGGCTCGCCGTGTCGGTATGTGTGAAAAACTTTTGCCTCGTTACATGGGCCCCTACTCCGTCTTGCGGCAAGTCACCGATGTGACCTATGAGATCGTCCCTTTACAGCCCAAGAATCCTTCCACAGCCCCTCATCCAGAACTCGTGCATGCCGCCCGTCTAAAACCATATCATTCGAGTTCTCCTGTGTAGGACGCACCGGGACGGTGCTTCTTCAGCGCGGGGAAAACTGTTACGGAGCACAGTATATCGAGACGACAACGACGTGCTGATGTGAAGTAGTGAAGAGGACGACGCTCAAGCCTAGCTAACTTCGTTCTGTGGTGTGCGGTGTGTGGTGTGCGTCTAAGAGTGAACTAGCGTTTACCGCTGTGTTCTTTCCTTAACAATATCTTCCGGCACTTTCACGTACGGCTCGTCTACCCCTTGATTTCGCAATGCCTGCATCACCGCCGAGGTTTCAACTGAGTCAAATGCTTTTTCGTAATCAATGAATGCTATATATAAGGGCTGGTTATATTCCGAGCATTTTCTATCACCTGGTTGATCCTTTGCTTGATTGCAGTCTAAGGTTGTCCTGATTCTATTAGCGATTACCTTAGTAAATACCTTATACATAACAGACAGCAAGCTGAATGGTCTGCAATTTTTAAGGTCCTTAGAGTCCCCTTTCATATGAATGAGGATAATGTTTGCATTCTTCTATGGTTCCGGTACCGTCGATGACACGTCTGACTGTTTTTCACTACCACCAATCTCATTACGATCCTGACTAGAAGGACTTTTTGTTCGGTTAGTTGGTGCAGGATTTTTTAACAAAAGGACAAAGCGCTAACGACACATTCACAAGAGAGAGGACACGGACAAGCGCTCACTGACAACTGATCTGGATCAGTTGTCAGTGAGCGCTTGTCCGTGTCCTCTCTCTTGTGAATGTGTCGTTAGCGCTTTGTCTTTTTGTTAAAAAAAGATCCTGACTACTTTGACTACTGTAGAGTACTTTAACTATCTTGTCCATATTCGTGATGACGTTGAACGCCTTGTCCCTTGTCGCATACATCTGGTTTTTGCCTATGCCCAATTTCTTTTTTACCACTTTAAGGCTTCCCCCTTTCTTTACAGCATGCTCAATGTTCTCGATGTTATACTTTCTTATATCGGCCACCTTGCGCTTATTGATTAGTTTTGATATCTCGGCCAATTCAATCTGGTCTGTTGGATTGGAAGCTTTCATACTCTGGCGTTTGTTAATCAAATCTTTTGTCTCCTTAGACTGCTTACCGGTATCCTCTCTAACTATCCTACCGCCTACTTCTACATTGCACGCAGTAATGATATCTCGGAAATTATTGTTCATTGCTTCTAGGGTAATGCCGCCATCCTCGGGTAGAGCTGAATATCTATTCTGTAGCGAGATCCTGAACTCTTCTACCCTCTGCCTCATCGCTAATTTGTTGATGGGTTTCTTTCTTACTAATCTGTTGCATTCCTTGTTCAGATTTAGGCTGATTCGGGACCTCACCATCCTGTGGTCACTGCATCGCACTTTCCCGATTACCTCTACATCTTGCATAATGGGGGGGGGGGGCGGTTACACAGTATGAAGTCAATTTCATTTTTAGTCTCCCCGTTAGGACCTTTCTATGTTCATTCCCGGTTCTTCCGTTTGCTAAAGAAGGTATTTATGATTTTTAGGTTATTGCGTTCTGCAAACTCAACTAGTAACTCCCCTCTGCTATTCCTAGAGCCAATGCCATAGTCACCTACTGCCTGGTCTCCTGCCTGCTTTTTCCCTACCTTGACATTGAAGTCACCCATTAGTACAGTATACTGCGCCTCTACTTTGCGCATTACCAAATCTACATCTTCGTAGAAGCTTTCAACTGCCTGGTCATTATAACTACATGTGGGTGCATAGGCCTGTACAACCTTCAGTTGGACAGGCCGCTCGACAGGCCGCCATTGGAAACTGACCCTGACAACGTTTAACGCCAGAACCTTAGCTCGTGAAGCTAATTTAGAAGGGCTGTTAGAAGAACTAGAGGGTATGAAATGGGATGTTATAGGGCTTAGTGAGCTTAGGAGGCCGAATGAGGCGTATATTGTACTGAAGAATGGGCATGTACTGTGTTATCGAGGTTTACCGGACAGGCGAGAACTAGGAGTAGGTTTCCTTGCCAATAAGTATATAGGGGGTAATATAGGTGAATTCTATAGCAGTAATGAGAGGGCGGCAGGCACCGACAAGAATTCCTGGCGCAAAAGATTTGTTGTATATTCCCAAATGGTAACTTTTGGCCAGTGTGTGTCGATTTCAAGCGCACTTAAAAGCAATGCACTGTGTCGTACTGATTTCTGACGCCAGATAATCAGCGAGGTTCTCGCAAATGGGCACCGCAAGGGGGATGGCGATGGAAATACATCAGTAGTACCATTTAGCAAAAATAATGTGCCATGTATTCTAAACTGCGAGGAGATGATATAGCAAACCTGATTTTGTTTCACGGTGAAAATGGGCGTAAATAGCTCGTTACTATTACTTTCCCTTCACTAGATGACAGAGCTGCAAAAGAATTAAGGTCATACAAACAAATGCCTTTCAACAAGGCGGCCCATGTACTCGTCGTTCTTATCGCCGTGAAAGCAACACAAATGATACTTATATATTTAGAGACATTACTACAATATATGTAAGTTTGTTTACGCTTTTTCGCGAACTTGCTTTTTCGCTTTGTGTCGCTTATGCGAAGCGAGTCATTGTTTCAGAACTTAATCAAGTAATCAAAATCAGCACACCATCATTGGTGTCTGGTGCAGCGGAGTCGACACATGACAATCTCCCTGTCTCGACAATATACGCGTCTCTGAGATCTTCGCAGATATGCTCTTTCACACACATAACTTCACAACGTTGTAACAACGCTACCCTGCGCTTAGAACACGAGGTGATCAAGACGGCCGGGGAATTGCGAGTCCAGGCGACCTACAGTTTTCACCGATCCATCCACACACTTACTTTTTACCATTGATTGCTGACTGGGGAGTTAAAGTTAGCGACCATACCATCACGGTTGGCACAATTCTGAATAAACGTGCCAGAACCTTCCTTGTGCTGAACTTAGAACATGTTCCAAACGAACGAGTGCCGTCCCTCGGCGTTCAGACAGCGGCCGTTCCCGGCGGTCTGTAAGGGAAATAGCGCCCGAGTCACCTTTTCAAGACTGTGAAAATGTTCCAGTGAATGCACTGCTTCCAGCTGAGCATCGTCCCCGAGCGACCAATCGGAGAAATATATAAGAAGCGGCAAAAAAAAAAAAAAAAGATGATTTAACTGAGGTTATTGCGGAATACCATGCAGCAGGAGGACGTTTTGACATAACTGTGTTGTGTTTCAATTATTAAACGTTTTATCGATTATTTAATCAGGCGGCCATATTTCCAGACCACACATCACATCTGCTTTACAGAGACGATCTTCGTAATCTTTTGATTGGCCATGGCGTTGGATACAAATCACACTTTGTAACATAGTTTAGCACACGGACGCCTCTCACCCGTCTGCTATCAGAAATGACAAAGGTGAAATCGGCTTCAGATAGGAGTTTGTGAAGGATGCTGACAGTTGTGCTGCAACTCATAAGTGATATCTTTGAAGACTAATAAAAACGCGAATAAGCGGAGTTTTCCTCGGGGGTTCTGTGTTGCAATGTATTAGCGCTGCATGTTGACGCTTGCAATACGATGGCCACCCGGGATATCTTATTGCAGATACTCTTAAGATATGGCCATAAAACGCAATAGCACTAGGTTCCTCGGCATCCAATTGCTGTCACTGGTCCACCTACGAACCATCTGTGTTTCGAATGACCATAGCGAGTTCCGGGAGGCACAGCTCAGGCAATTTGGTCCCCCAGGTTAAAAAGTGGCACTTGACATAGAATAGCCCCCTAGACCACTGTATTACGGCTGCCACTGGCCCGTTTCTCACCTCTTGCGCCGGCGCCGAAGGCCACGCTGCTCAAGCCACGAACGGGTGTCTAAGTGCTGCGCTGTAAAAAAACGAATATCCATAAACTTTATTCGTGTCCGCCCGGTTAATATTGAACATGGTGACTGCGCAATGAAGGCAAAGCTAGTTCTCTAAAGGATTCATGCTGATAAATGACCAAATGCGTCCTTTGCGAAATACCTGTAACCAAACAAAAGTTGCCCGCCAAAAAATGTAAATCAATGTTTTGCACCAAAAATAGTATGAATAGTCTCACGAACGGTGGATCGCACTTCAGTCTGGTGGGTGAAAAGCCTGCAAGCGTGACTTGCCACTTTTCCCGTACTGCCGCCAGTCATCTTTTGCAGCCAGAGCCAATCCATATCACCCACTTGAGCCCTGCACAAAAAATAGATAGACTCATATTTCTTCTTGGTACCGCCTTCGCGTCGCTCTTTACAAAGTGTACTGCGTATTATTGCTTTACAATCAAGATTAACACAATATTCGTTTGTTTCTTATATCTGATCAGCAGCGGCTGGCTGCTAGCAACACCAAGGGATGCCCCAGCTTTGCAGTCTGGGAAGCAGCGTTTCTTGTTTCTGAGACAGAGCCATATAACTCTGGCTCAGACCTACAAGGCGCTCTTCAAAATAAGGACATCCCACGGCTTCGATACTGAGCAAATGATGCAGGTGTAAACGTGAGTTCAGAGAGGCGTTAGGGGCCCGAAGGTGGTGAAAAGGTAGGGTCATGGACTTCTGGATTGACACTGGGTCGGCCGACGATTCGACCATGGGCGCTGGTAGCGTGGAACCTGGTTCTGTCGGCGGCAGAAATGGGATATGTGGCCGAGCATACCACACCGATTACAAACTGGTGCATCACGAGCATGGTCAGGATAATAGTCCTCGGAGACGGGATAGACGCGATCAGTAAAGTGCAGCCGCTGGTGTCTTTGTGTGGGAGGTGGCGCGTTATAGTAGGGATGAGTAAATAGAGAAAGGCCAAAAGAGCCGTTTGGAGGTTCACGGGCAGGATGAGTGTGAGCGATGGTACCCAAAGAAGAGGAGCGCTGAATCGGAGCTGCCTGTAGGGAGCAGCTGTCGCCGGGTACCTCACAGCGGCTCCCAACATCTTGGTGTCGGGAGAGTTCATCACGGACAGTTTGTCGAATCATGTCCCGTAAATTTGGAGGCTCATGGGAATCCACGCTTGCCGCAGTGGTGACATTAAGCATGCGATCGAAATTTGTGGTAATGCGAGTCAGCATAAGAGCATCGAATCTAAGACAGTGTTTGAAGACGGCCATGGCAGAATGCAAGTTATCTTTAGTGAGTAAATATTTTAAGCGTCATCCGTGATGCCCTTTAAGAGGTGGCCAACAATTTGTTTACTTCAGACATGTGAGGAATACCCACTTTACAGAGTTTAAGCACCTCTTCTACGCACGTTGTACACGTTGCACCAGGCACTTGAGTCTGCTCAGCGCATTTCCTTTTTACCGCGGTTCCCCCGAAACAGTCACGGATCTCCTCTTCAAAATGGTCCCAGCTCGTTAAGGATGCTTCATGGTTCAGAAACCATATCAGTGCTGTGGCGACCAAAAAGGAAACATCAATGGCCAAATTTACTGTGGCATCCCAGCGATTGTACTTGCTCACCCCCTGTTAATTCGTGAGCCACTCATCCACGTCCCCGCCAGCCTTGCCAGAAAAAGAACGCAGCTCCCGGCAGTGCAGCCAAGCGGGTGCCGCTGTGCCTCGCTGTCGTGGGTCGCCTTCATGGAACAGGGTCACAGGCAAAGGCGGGAGTCTAGCGAGTCACCGACTCCAGCGAGGTCGAGAATGGCTCGTGGTGATCGGCCCATCACCTGCCACCACACTGTTAAGGCTTATTTACAGCGATGACTCCACCTTACTCTGGTGCGCTAACGAAAAGATGGCGAGCTTCTTTCTTTTTATCCCACTTCCCTTTTCTCTGTTCAGCGCTGCCTGAAAATATTGCCCTGATGCTCGATAACTCACCCCTGCGAAATTGAAACGCGTTACACCGACGCACCGGGCGCAATCATGGCCACGTGTTGCTTCTTCTTGGTGTTATTGGTTTTAGCCTAACGCGAGCAGAAACAGCTTCCAAGCAAAGACGTGATCAAGTTACCACTCCGGTTTCCACTAGGAGTGCAAAGAGTTCTCTGATTGCCGCCGAATTTGATCTCGCTCCGGCTAAAAGCGAAGTTGCGAAGGTCACCGCCTCGCCTCAGCGCCGAGACGGCGGCTAGAAGTGCATTCGGCGGCTGATTGCATACGCCTCGGAAGTGAACGAAGGCGCGTTAATAACTCTGTAGGGGCATCCTAGTCGCCATTTTTGCTGGTCTACCACTGCGGTATAGCTGAGAAACACGTACAATCAATGGTATCATTGTAAATAGGCAAGTTGCCTTGACGGGATTGTGAAAACAGGTTGTATCATCTCCGGCACTCAGTGTAAATTATGAGCACTGGCGTATATATAACATAAAGTTTGAATTTCGATTGACTCATTCTTAACGTGAACGCACTTATACTAAGGTGTACGAGCGAAATAAAACGAAGCATGGGAGCTAGATGCATCCGCCGCAAAAAGCATGCACATAACGGTTTTATACCATTTCTCTAAAGCGGTTTAACCATTATTTTAGCAGTTATTAGAATAAAAACAAAACCATGTGTGTTGTGTACGCCTTGAACTACGTTGCCTGTATTGTTTAGAGGAATTTGTATTATGTCCGTACTAACAACTCTCCAACACGATCGAGGACTTCTTTCTTTTTTTCATGTTTTGTGACAGACTATGTAATAGTCATGGAAGTTGAGCGTTAAATGCAGACTGGCGGCGAAAAATGTGCATGCTGAACAGGCAACCAATAAATTACGTTATTCTTTCGCCTTAGCATACAATTATTGCTTTTCTTTTTCGCGATATGCAGAATTACAGCAGCCAGGCATAGTGAGGACTGGGCAGCACCAAGCATAGGCAGGGCGATCCGAAATGTCGATGACTAGAAAAGAGGCACCCAAAAAAATAGGTTTAAATCAGAGAACTCCCTCGGACTGTGCGCCGCATTTTTTACGCGACAACTATGAAGGGCACCTTAGACCGAAAATTCGGCTTCGGCGTCGGTTCCGGATTCGGTTTCTGCTTCCGCAGCGGTGTTCGGAGCAAAAAGCACGGGCCTGGTGCTGACAGGTCGTAACTTATAATCAGTATGAGCTGGCAGTGCTTTTTTGATGGTTTGTGCGTCAACGAGACCGCATTATATCACAAAGTTGGGTGGAGCTTCGAACTCGAGTTGCTATTTCAGGTGGAAAAGTGCAAATCAATCAACGTTCCAGTGATTTTAGTTGGTGAAGCAGGCAGGCAGGCTACACCTAGGCTACGCAACCACTTTCACGCGGCTTGGTTATCATCATCATCATCATCCCCATCATCAGCCTGACTATACCCACTGCAGGGCGAGGGCATCTCCCATATTTCTCCACTTAACCCGGTTCTGTGCTAGCTGCATCCACTTGACCCCTGCGAACTTCTTAACCTCATCCGCCCACCTAACTTTCTTCCGCCCCCTGCTACGCTTTCCTTCCCTTGGAATCCAGTTTGTTACCCTAAGCGACCATCGGTTATCCTCTCTTCGAACTACATGTCCTGCCCATGCACATTTCGTCTTCTTAATTTCTACTAGAATGTCAGTAACTTGGGTTATTTCTCTGACCCACTCTGCACGCTTTCTATCTCTTAATGTTACCCCTACCATTTTTTGTTCCATAGCCCTCTGGGTTGTCCTCAACATGCCTCAACTTAAGTAGAACTCTCTTGGGCTCCA
Source organism: Amblyomma maculatum (assembly GCF_055883805.1). Taxonomy (NCBI): domain Eukaryota; kingdom Metazoa; phylum Arthropoda; class Arachnida; order Ixodida; family Ixodidae; genus Amblyomma; species Amblyomma maculatum. Next base: position 121,295,656 of record NC_139345.1, on the reverse strand, counting down.
CGTTTCAGCCCCATAGGTGAGTACAGGTAAGATGCAACTGTTTTATACTTTCCTCTTGAGCGACACCGGTAAGCTGCTAGTCATAATCTGCGAGTGCTTGCCAAATGCGCTTCATCCCAATCTTATTCTTCTTGTTATTTCCTTTTCATGGTCCGAATCTGCGGTTACTACCTGTCCTAAGTAGACATATTCGGCTACTTCTTCCAGTACTTCGCTACCTAATGTAAACTGCTGTTCCTTCCCGAGGCTATTGAACATTACCTTAGTCTTCTGCATATTGAATTTCAAGCGTACCTTTCTACTTTTCCTGTCTATAGGTCATCAATCATTATTTGCAGTTCATCCCCCGAGTTGCTTAGCAAGGCAATGTCATCAGGAAATCGCAGATTACTTAGTTATTCTCCATCTACCCTTATCCCTAACTGCTCCCATTCCAAGTCTCTGAATACTTCCTCTAAGCAAACTGTGAATAGTACTGGGGAGATGGTGTCTCCTTACCTAACATCTTTCTTTATGGGAATTTTGTTACTTTCTTTATGCAGAACTATGGTTGCTGTGCAGCCACTATATATATCTTCCAGCACTGTCACGTATGGCTCGTCTACCCCCTGATTTCGCAATGCCTGCATCTCCGCCAATGTTTCAACTGAGTCAAATGCTTTTTCGCAATCAATGAATGCTATGTATAAGGCTTGGTTAAAGTGGAGCTTAATATGGTGGGTGGCCGACTTCGCTATCGTGTCATACCCTTAAAGGCTGAGCTTAAGTGGACCCAATAATGTTTATTGCTTTCTCCAATTTCTCGGACAGGCTTTTCAAAAAGCATATTCTTAACTTGCATACTTCTGACATTTCGATTTAAGAAACTTTGTTTACTCGCAAGCTGTCAGCTCTTGTTTCAATAGAAGAACAAATAAATATCTCCTTTACAAAGGCGCAGACATCCCAACATCGAATAAAATTGTTCCAAATTTTCCCATCAGATTAGCTGGTTTAGTGCGTGTAATTTCTGCGAAAATTCCCTAGAGGGTAAAACGGATCTGTAAACTTTCTTTTTTTTTGTATTTTCGCTTCGCCTTAAAGAAGTTAGCCAATTTAGTTTTTGCATTTTTATACCCATTTTGATGTGAAGCGATGTTTTGTTCATTGAGTCCCCTTTGCCTTGACTTTTTGCTTACGTTTAAGCTTTATGAATCCGTCTGGCCAACTCTAAGCTTTTCTTACTACATGGATACTGATGGACACTGATGGATACTGGCAACTTGAATGATATTCTTGTTAATTCTTCCGGCACGGGGCAAGCGATGCCGCGCGGTTAGTCTTTATTCATTCACCTTTCTTAAATTCATAACGTTGTCGTGAATCACAGCGCAGGGTTGAATAAAAATGGCGCGACCCAGGGTGTAAGGATTCACCTAAAACAAAATAAATTATTAAACCACGGTGTGCCCAGCTATCTCCTTATCGACACATATGGATGTGACTGACAGCCTTCGTGGTGCGTGATGGTGTAGCGCTACCCTTTTTCACATGCTTCTAATGGATGAACGCCACAACCATTGTACGTGGTGAAATTTTTAGCCTTTAGGTTCCCCCCGACGAGGTGGCGCAGTGGTTACGGCGCTCGCGAAGGAAGCGGGATAGAATACCGGCCTCGGCGGCAGCTTTTCCATCGAGGCGAAAAGCAAGGCGCCCGTGTGCTGTGCGATGTCAGTTGCACATTAAAGAACCCCAAGTGGTCAAAGTTTTCGGAATCCTCTACTAAGGGCGTTTCTCGTAGCCTGAGTCACGTTGGGACGTTAAACACCACAAACCAAAACCAACCAACCAACCTCATGTTTCGTGCTTATGTGTAGTACCGCGCATTCCTATTTGATAGCTGATTGTTTTAAACATTACAATGCAGACAGTGCAGTTCACATATTTTTAAATGTTTACTTTCGTGGTTTTCGCGATTATCTCGCATTTTTCTCTTTTTATGTTATTTATAGCCGCGATGGGTTGCACTCTCTTTTTATTAACCTTTATCACTATTATCCCATTTTTTACAGGAGGGTTTTGGCTTTTGCATTCAAATAACTTATCCGCTTTTATGGTCTCTTACTCCCGCAGGCGGAGAATGTGTGCATACCAGCTGCCTAGTAAACGGCAGGTGTTTTAGAACCATTCATTGCGTAGTGAAACTTCATTTTTGTGGTTCATATGTAAAATATTTAGAAGCTCAAATGAAAGCCAAAATGGGCTTTCATCTTACAAAAACTCTCGCAGATCCCTATCGTGTTATCGTAAACCGATTACTTTTATCAGAATGTCGTTTAGTAAACAGATGGGAGGGAGAAAAAAGTTAGAGGGTCTCGTAGATGTATCTTAAGAGGAGAATTGCGAAAGCGTACCCTTCCCCTCCTATCAATTACCTCTTATCGTTTACATGGTATCGGCGCTCGTTGCAGTGCTACGCAAAACTATAATTGGTTTACAGGAAAGGAAAGGCGCAGTATCTCTCACACTTTCTCTGGCAGTGTGAGTTTGGACAGTACACATTGCTCCTGTCACGTGTCGTTCCTTGGCCCGCGTTCAAGTGCGGGTTTGCAGATGGCAGGAACACTAGACAAGAACACATCTCGATTAATCTAGCGGGATATGACAGATATCGCGCACAGATCCCGTCCACTACTCTGGCGCACGGGATATCGTTGCGTGAGCCTATAAAGGCTTTCGCATTTCTAGGCTTCCTCAGCGTAAGCAAAAGAATTGTTGAGGTAGAGAATAATGAAATCTTCTTAGATGCCAAATTTAGTCGATGTGGAATGGTTAGCTTAGAGGTAAAAATGTCAATTAGACATCGAAATCGCGCGTACGTGAATACAGCACGGGGACGTTCAAGCCGGAAGAGACGTCATACCAAAGCGGAAGCCATCGAAATTCTAACAATAAGAGCACAAATAAGAAAAATTATGAGTTGAACAAAATGATTATTTATATCAACTAAGCCAGAAGATCAAACGTAATTTGCCGGAAAAATGTTCAAAGTTTCTTGCGCGTGATTACGTCACAATGATGCAATCACCATGGGGACGGCCGTTTATGACGCCATGATGTAATGGAAGAGAGTGACGTGAGAGTTACAGCGCGTTAGGAGAGGGTGACGTGCTCGAAAAAAAAACATTAGCGGGGGCGGTGCCAACGTTACTCCAGAGGGGAGGTTCTGGCGCGCGCATCGCCTCCACTTCTGCTTGTATTGAGCCTGTCATTACTTTGCTGTCAACGCGTGTTTTAATTTTGAATGTGATTGCACGTACTTGATACGTTGGAGTATGGATCTGCCGTCTGCATCGTCAGTCGGCGCGTCCTTAAAGTCGTTTAGGAATTCCGGCAAGAGGAAACGTATGCCGTTTGGTGAACGACGAAAAAGTACCATACGTCGAAGCACAACGTTTGAAGCATGCTTCCCAACAAATTCTAAGAGTGTCCCAATCACCTAATTCACGTCGACAGAAGAGTAAAAAGATACAGTGGAAGAGACTCACATGTTCGAGAAATGGTGCCGACGAGTATGAAGGAGTGCTAAAGCTTTCAGATTGCTCCATTGGGGACAGTTGTAGTGACCTCTAACGTGTTTCGCATGCAATAATTGGTAGCTTTATTTCCTTATTATAGAAATTTTAGAATTCGCCTGAAGCAACTTTTCATCCAGATGCAATTTCGCTGTGCCAATTGCTCTCTCTACGTCGTTTACAAAGCGTTCCGGTATAAAGACAGCAGCTATTAAGTATAAAGATTAGCACTATCTATATTTGTTGAAGTATACAGACAGTGCACATGCGCCTAACTCATATTCGAGGCTCCTGTAAAACCTGCCTACAGTCGATATGCTCCGCAGGGATGACCAATAGAGACTTCTTCCCAGCTTTGAGGGGCATAGGACGCTCGCGGTCTAAGACTAGCAGCCCGGTATCGTCCCGAAAATACAGTCAGCTCTAAAATTGCGGCGAATGTTCTGAAATGAACCGGTTACGGAATGCTGCTGATAAATGCAATCAATTCAGCGATGTACATTTCGCATTGTGGATTACACTTTGTATTCACTGATGGAACTGAGATGTGTTACAAAGGATTAAAATTCTGGAGTCTCCATTCCTTTCCCATGAGGATATAACTATTTATTACAGCCTTCTTCAATCCCTCACCACCTACTGCAATGCACTTCGACCACTGGTGCACTAGCGTTTTTGATACGACCTATGGAAGGCTGAAGATGCTATTTGATTGCGGCCACTGGCACGACCACCGGCACACAAGGTTGGCCACTTCTTCATCTGGCCGAACAGGCCTATTGAGCAAAATGTTCTTCTTCTTAGCGCCTATCAGAAGCAAGTCAAAGAATTCCGTGCTATAATGTGATGCGAAAAGAAAAAAAGGCAGAATCTACCTTCCTTTTATACGATACCGTATCAACACTATGTGGTTGTTTTTGGAAGTGTTTGCAGATGTTTCCTTTTGTTACCTAAACTAGACCGACGGATGTTTACATCCGTCTGTTCAATCCCCTAAGAAAGATAAATATAGCTCAAAACGTATTAAGTTTACAACTTCCCTCGAATGTCAGCGCTTCTCAACCCAGACCGGAAAACAGCGAAGCAGGCGCCGGGAAACGACGACAGAAACTGGAAGCCCGAGTTTAAATGCGGAAAGGAACGGCGCCTTAATATCCGCTTATGTGGTAGATCTCAAGGTAAAAATGAAACATATAGGAATATGTGCAACAAGAAAAGCACAGCTTATTACGGTCAAAAAGGCTCCGGCAGCCTCTTCATTATAACCGCCAACACAGCTCTCATAGTTCGTAATTCGCAAAGCCTTTGGTATTTTGCTTTCCTCGTTTTGAACACCAAGCACAACCCTTCTATTCTCCTCTCTGCCTTAGCTCGTATCTGTGAATGAGATGAGAGGTGGCCTGAATGTAAAATTTTGTGAGTGAAGAACCAATCTGCACTCTTCCCCACTGAAGCGATTCAAAGTTTTTCTTATCCGAATGTCTAGTGAGTCTATGCTTTGCTGTTCCTTCTGATCGCTTATTTGCGAGGCACGCTCATACGATTCGGTTAAATCGCGGCAAAATGTCTATGTTCAGTGTTTGTTTCTCTCACTTGATGTTGTACGCTACGATTGTGTGATATTGACTGTGTTTGAGGTTAGAGAGGCAATAGTTAAGGATGTAGTGGTTAATTGAGCAGGAAAGTGAATATCCCTGTACGCTATCAAGGGTCCACAAAGAAAATCGCAGACGTAAGCCATAGAGGCTTTCGCCTCACACGGTTAAAGGAACAGCTTGAGTGTTCCTCAAAATATTATCATCACATTGTAATGCGATAGATTTAAAGGCCCTGCTGTCGGCGTTGTGAGCGAACAATCGTGGGAATGGCTCTGGCAGTTTACGTCACCATGCACATACAGGTTATCGAGTAACGTTACGTCTTAAGATTTGATATGGTCGTGGTGGCAAGCGTTGCCAGCTAGGGATTCGCCTTTGAGACAGGAGTGAAGGATCGAAATCCAGTTCTTTTAGAATCTTTGGATCTTAAATTAAACACGCTTCCCTAGGCCGCGCAGGCACCTTGTCATGATTTTAAAATGGTGGCCTGTGGGGCACCTTGGTTCATGACTAGAAAAAACTACAGCGCAAAGACAACACACGAAGGAATACGACACCACATGCGTTGTTTTTCTTTTTGTGACAGGATGGAAGCTTGGTGAGTTGGTGACGGTTTTCTTGCCACATAGCGCTAAACAGACAAGGACACAGCGAGACACACGGGACGGGCTTTCATGTTTTCGTCTTAGCGCTGTAGAGTTTTCAAGTCACATGGCTTCTTTAACGCTGAGATTTATAAGTACGTCCTGGCCTTTCATATAATACCACACCTTACTACTCTATGAAGATGAATATGTGTTGGATATTAGAGTCACTGGATATGAGAATACTAATTAAGTGGTGCACAGTGAGCTAAATTTGGGTAATCGGCGATGCACATACAATACGATCGGCAAACGGAGCCTATTAGCGCTGTCACATAATAAACTTATAGGCGGAGCATATTGGTTCCCAAATATATATATATATATATATATATATATATATATATATATATATATATAATACAGGCAACATAAATACCCAAGCAAGTAGCAGGGGGGACAGCGGCCGATGTAGCTCAGTTGGAAGAGCACCGGACGCGATATTCGGAGGTCGTGGGTTTGGTTCCCACCATCGGCACGTTGCTTTTTCTTCTACTTTGTGTTTAATTGTCTTTCCCCCAAACAGATTACATTACTAATTTCTGTGATTATCTAAGCAAACATTAAAAAAAATAAGGCATAAAAGTACCATCCCCAACGCTTTCCTTGGCCTCGCCGACTGTTGGCTTCTTTCCTTCATATATATATATATATATATATATATATATATATATATATATATATATATATATATATATATATATATATATATATATATATATATATATATATATATATATATATATATATATATATATATATATCAATGCCTGCTGAAGAAAATACCGGCAGCGTCAGGGATTTTTCTGTCCGCCGAAGAGCGCGCGTCCGCCGTGTGGCGGCGCTGCCAGATGCACCTCTTTCGAAGTACGGGAAGCTCAGAGTAAAATATTATATGAGGAACGCCTGAGGAAATTGGACAGTAACAGATGGGCAGCTAAAGTATTTAAATACCTGCACTTAAAAAGCGTTGACTCACAATGGAGGAAAATAACGAGGAAACTAACTAGTAAGTATGCTAGTGGCAAGGACGGAGAAATAAAGAGCATTAAGCAACAGGTGAAAAACACAGAAGGTAAAAATTGGATAAATTCGATGGAAAGGAAACAGAGTGTGGAATTATACTGAAAGTGGAAAATGCAGATCAGGAAGGAAGATTTCTTTGCTAACTCAAGAGGCAGTGCCCTAATTTTTGAAGCTAGATCAGGGTGCCTTAGAACACGCAGCTACAAAAAGAAATTTACCAATGGAGATGACGCATGTGCTGTATGTGGTAACTCCAGTGAAACAATTAACCATATTATACTCGAATGAAATCCATCCGGAAGTTGATGCAGGCGCAATCACTGTTCCTAAAGCTCTGGGGTTTAGAGATACCAGTAGCCGGGTGAATAAACCAGCGGTGGAAACTAGCAAATAACGACTGGAAGATTGGTGGCTTAAAAGCAGAGAAGTGACATAATGTTAGTAATGTAGAAACAAAAATTTAATAAATAGAATGATGGTTTAGTTAACCAATCTAAATCAATAATTAGGATACAGGGAGAAAAATGACCATGATAGCTACTGCTACCACCCCGTTTCAAAGGGGGCGCTCCTATATTCCATCCATCCATCCATCCCTGGCAGGCGACACTCGGGTGGCGCAGAGAAATGCTCTTGTGACTGACGTTGCAGTGAAAAGTAAGCCTTGTGGTGCGCTGTTTTTGGTGTTGCTTGTGTGTTATATTTAGCGTAATCATTTAACTATTGGCGAACCGATGAGTGCACTTGCTGGAACGAATACTGAGCGAGTAAAAAGCGTGACCGTTGCGTTCCGTTTCGGAGGTCCGGTGAGCGAAGATCCCCGCGGCGCTTCATTTTATGGAGTTGCTGCCAGCTTAGACCTCCAGAAAAGGTGTCTGAAAATAGTCCGAAGAAACAACTGGCAGTACACCACTACATCAAGTCTTTCTGTAGTTTGCAGCTGACATTTCTAGCGAAATAACGTTTGTATAAGGCCGATGTGTAAAACATCTCGTGCCAATCATTTTTAATCAGTGACCGTCGTACCGAAGGCCGGCACCACCAAATTCTATTTACGACAGCAGCATAAATAAGATAAACTGTGACGATTATTCACCGCTGGGCACCGTCTCTGTATTCCTACTAACCTGGGCTACCGGGCACGAGCGAGAGGCCCTGACCTTTTCCTGGGTGGCTTGCATAGTACGTGAGGCAGCCGACCATGTAAGTCACGTTCCCGTCCATCAAACGACGTCTGCGTTATTCTCGTGCGACAGAGAAAATATATATCGTACGCAGCTTTCTTTGGCCAAAAATGTGACGTGATGAGGAATTAAGCGCTTTGACTTGACGAATTTAAATTAAGGCTGAAGCGCACCTACGCGTGCAATCAAAAACGAATACAGAGAGAGAGCTGGCACCTGCATCTCAAATTGTGGCCCACTCCGAGCACAATTAGATCAGGAATCTCTTCACAAGTTGCTCATCCTGTTTATCACTTATCAACGCTTGCTTGCTTAGTTCCAAGCTTCTTTAATTGTTACACGGAAAAACTACATCAATACCTATGTGTCCTAAAGTCGTTGTACGAGTGTGCGTCTCGCAGGGACCTCGTGAGCTGTGTTTATAGCCAAAATAGGAGAAAACGGGTAAATGGCTTTATTTTAGGTATGTAAACGTTCTATTTATCGACTAGGTAGCGTCAGGAAAAATCTCGCCAGAAAAAGGACCTGTGCCGTAAGCCACAGCCTGGCTGCTTTCCAACATCTTCTTCATCCAATAGAAAGACCTTTCACAACGCTCCGTCTCGTGATTGTGATACACGTACACCAGTTTCACGAACTTATAAGAACATGATGCGCACCCTGTGGGCCGACCGTGCACTTTCAATGCAGTCAGTTTACCTGTCGCGGGGTCCCAGGCTTTCACCCATTGTTCGCCGTACAGCCCTTCGTTTCCACGGGTCAACTAGCTGAACGTGAGAGCTCAGGTAATTCTGGATTATAACATAAATTTTTAAAATTTTGTATTATGTAATGGATTATTTTCATTCCTTAACTGCTTCTCCGTATTACTAATTTCTAGTAATTTGAAAAATTACAACACATCAATGCATCATGCATGTAGTTTAGATACATATTTGAGGTATTTCTAGCCTTTAAAGCACTTCGTACAATATAAGATGTTTCTAACGTCTCCGCTTCGTAAACTGCACCTAAGATTCTGTTCAGGCCGCAGGCAGAAGGTGCCAATGACCTGCACACACCAGTCAAAGATCGCGCACTGATGGCCATTTTTAACACGGTGTAAAGGCACTTGCTACACACTAAGATATTCAAAATACATTTTCCGTCATCAAAGGCCAAACATTTGTGCCTGAAAATCCCCAAAAAGAGATAAAACGGCAGGACTGAGCGCCACGCATCATAGGCTCCTAGCCGTTACAACCGAAACTTACGGTCATTTTTGAGCGCTGCGCAGCGATAAACCCGTGGAACGGCACGGCGATCGGCGAGCCCATTGAAATCGAGGGGACGCTTCAGACATGTTCTCTAGGAGGCATTGTATGTATATATATATAATTTAAAGGAGCTGATAGTCACTAGTCCCAAGCAAACGTTGCGGATTTCTTTCTTTCTGCATGTTTTGTTGTTGGTATTTGACAAGAATTAGTCTTATGGTGATTATCGGGATAAAGAATATTGAATGCGAAGTAGAAGGAAAAACAACGCGCCGATGATGGGAGTCGAACACACGGTGTCGGCAGCAACACAACGCTCCCATATTCCTTATCCCCATAGGCAACCGTCTACGGGAGGGCTCCTCATAACCTGATGTGCTGCTCTATTTTCTCGCAGCTCACAGAATATAAAAGGAGAAGAAGAAGCCTCGAGTGGAAGATTGGTGCGATTGCCCATTACGCTGTTTACTCCGAAGGGAAGCCATCGATCACCGATAAAGTGGTCCGCCATCCAAAAAAGCCCTCTCCGTAAGGCAGTTCGCATTGGCGTCGCAACGTCAAGGAAAAATCTGTTTCCCACCGTCGGAAAAGAAGCCGCAGGGTGTGCATGGACAACTCCAGTCGCCTCCAGTGCTCCCTGAGAGGCGACTTCGTGGCGAGGTTTCAGGGCCCCCTGCCTTGCATATAGCATGGACGCGTCTATAAAGTCTCAGTGGGCAGACTTCCATCACATGGGGCGTCGCCAGCGAATAAAAAAGGTCCCCTCCTGTATGAGGAATAGAGCTTGCTCAAGCGATCAGTCATGCTCTTTCCGCTGTCTTTTGGTGGGTCTGCGCGCGTTCCAGCAGATATAAGTGGAACATTGACGCCAATAAAGTTATTCAATCCCCGGAATAACATAGCGTTGACTGGAAATTAAACACATGGTCGACTCGGTTAAACTACACTGCTTAGCCAACACCCCCTAGACTAAAAGAAGGCCTGCGTATGTCCCCCTTTCCACTCGTCCTACGTGACGACAGTGAGATCTGGGGACAGATCGGCGGCGCCGAGCGCAAGCGCACGCAAGCAAGGCGATCTGGAACGACTCGGCCTGAGTGTGCGTGTTTTCAGCCTGTGTTTGCTGTGTTCCTAATCCGTGCTGCATAGGCGCTTGCGAGCAAGGTATCTATATTGTCTGGGTGTTGTTGTGCGTTAAACTGTTGCTCTAACTATGCCAATGGATCCAAAGCGCAAGTGTACATAGAAGCTTCCGTCGGACTGGGCTCAAACTGCAGCGTGGACAAAGGCTGTGCCGTGGAAAAACTTATTACCGATGAAGTGCACTGTGGTAAGGAATCATTCTTGTTTGCATCCTAATACTCGTGCTATTATTCCCCATTATTTGATTTAGCACAGTGTATTAAAGCATAGGCGTGCATAAATCGAGCACACAATTTGCATAGCACAGCTACTAATAATCGAGTAGCATTCGCCCTGTTTTCAGTGCGGAACAAAATTGTTTTGCAACCTAAATTATTTTCTTAGGGAAACAATTTTATTTCGCTAGTGGCCACGTGATCTTAGTTGCCGTAGTAAATGACTGGTTTAAAGCAGAGTTAGCTGCTCGCTGCGTTAATATACGCATGGCAATCGCTGCTCCCAGTTTTAGCAGCTTTTTTTATTTACATTACAGCTTTGTGACCAGCACTATCGTGAAGCGACCTCGTATTCACAAAGCTACACCATGTGTCGTCAAGGTCACCGTTCTGAGTAATGTCTCTGCCTACCATTCTTAGCTTTATCTATCCATCTAACAACAAATGTGCTCTCAGATGAATTTGGTGCCTGTCTTAATGCTTATTCAAGTAACTCTGAATGAAGGTGAAAATTTACTCGCCACTTCATTTTTGCCATTGAAATAAATGACAGGTGGATTGTGTCAAACTTCTCATATACTTAAAAAGACTGGCAATATTAGATAAGACCGGTAACACAAGTATAACCCTCTTCATCGCTAGCACTCAATATTTCAAGAGGTAGCTCCAGAGCAGCGTTGAATAAAAAAAAAAAACGCAACCGCGTTGGGTTAAGCAGACTTTCAGTATGATCTCACTACGATGACATCACACAAGCTTGCACAGGCCTTGTAGTAGTCTAAGCGGTTTTGGCTTACCGCCTCGATCGAAGTGAGCTGATTCGCAGTTGTCACTGAAAGTTCTAGAGCCAAGAAGACACGACCGCCTCTTAGTTATTCGCATCTAGGCCGGGAACGCCGACCGCGCAGCGCGAGTTTGCGGTTTCCATATCGTGTATTTTCTACATAAACAACGCAGATTACTGCGAAAAGGCGTTACAACTCGTGGTTCTACACGGATGCCTTATAGCGGTGAAAGTAAAACGTTAATCTCTAACAGATACAGGACCGGCGTCAACCTATCCACCTAGACGGCGGTCTGCACTCCTTGGACCTGGGCGGCGTGTTCGGCCAGTCGGATTAGACGCAGCTGGATTTCAGGTTCAGAAAAAAAGAAATCGAGGATCATTTATCCTTCACCTTCATGATCGTGACGGAAAATCTTCAATGGCTTCTATCTGATGCTCCTTTTGCAAATTCCCGTTTGCGTGCAAGCACACTGCTATTTGTTATATACTGATGCCTTAATATGTGCCTCTGTTATCTGAAGAATACTCACCACCATATGATCGCGAGCTGCCACGTTCGCCATGGTCGCAAGCTACAACACATGACATGGGCATTCAGTTCAGTTCAGGCGTTCAGTCGTATCTGACTCTTCGGGACCCTATGGACCATGTCACGCCACGCTTTCCGGTCTCTCACTATCTTCTTAACATCACATAGCTTCATCTGCAATGCCTCGAAAATGCCATCTAACCATCGCGTTCGCTGCCTACCCCTTCTCCGACGACCCTCAACCTATCCCAACATCAAATCTTTCTCCAGCGACTCCTCTCTTCTCATCAGATGACCAAAGTGACATGGGCATTAAGCCCAGCATTGTCGTATTTTTGAAATCGTTTTGAAGTTTTTTACAACTCAGTATTCGCTAAATGTGGAAACCACGTGGCAGGGCTATAAATCCCGGTTTAATCAATCTGGACGAGGAGGAACAGAAAACATTTTTTTAGGCCCTGAAATAATTTGAGAAAGGGTGATAGGGATAGTTGTAGCGCTGACTGGCTGTCGCTATTCCGAGACACGTATTTTGGCCGTCGTCGCCTCCCAAGCTCTATGGATCAGGGCCCATTGGGCATTCATGCCCAAACTAGAGCACAGTCCCTCTCAGCCCAGCCTAGTTGGCTGACTTACAACGTCTCTATATTGTCAAATGGTGGTGACGGCAAGGCCGTAAACGCCAAAAAAGAAGACAGGAGTAATCCCACTGGAACCAACTGTTTATTGGGCTGACTTACGTCAGCAAAAAAGTTAAATAACTCGGCGGCGGCGATAGCGCCAAACGTGCAGTCTTGTACTCGAATTAAATGCCCTTTTCACTCGTCAGCACTGCATTTAAAACCGGTGTAGGAACATATAGAGAAAACCGCACACATTGACTAGCATAACCGGAAACATTGTAGAAATACAAGCGCATCACTGGAATGCTTCGAGATATATCTCGAGTCATCTGCCGTAACAAAGGAAATGATAAAGCTGCGTCTCGCGACAATGAGCATGAGATACAAAGAATACAGAAGTGATCCGCGCGATAGATTCACAATGATAAGACCGTATGCCGGCGGCTGTCGAAAAAGAACAAATATAGATTTGAATGGTTCGCGGCATGCTTCCCCCCTTAAAAAGGCATCCCCTCGATGCATACAAAATATACAAAACAATGTTTACAAAGTTCTAAAAACTAAGTTCTCGTCCCCTTAAAGCGCGAAATAAGGCTTCAGGCGCACCACACGGAGGATTTCAGGGCGCAACCGGCGCCGCTGTGATATGCTCTTGCCGTCGGCGATGACTTCGTTGTCAAGTGGTCCTATGCGCCGAAGGAGTTTTTATGGCCCAAAGTACCGGCGTATATAACTGATGATTTAGTCCATGACGGCGAATCGGCGTTTATACCCACACTTGGTCTGCTGGTTTGTACACTGCGTCGCGTATACGTAAATTGTATCGTAGGGTGTCGGTGCGCTGCTGGTCTTTCATATGCAGGCGTGCCAGTCGTCGGGCTTCCTCTGCACGCTGTAGATAGGCAACGACGTCGAGATTGTCTTCTCCGGTCACGTGCGGCAGCATCGTATCATGCGTTGTCGTGGGCTCCCTGCAATACACAAGCATGAACGGGGTTGTCTCCCGCATAGAACACGGCCATCCGCGTTGTCTCCCGGATGGCCGTGTTATATGCGAAGATCACGTACGGCAAGATAGTGTCCTAGGTCTTGCGTTCGCTGTCTACGTACGTGGTAAGCATGTCCGCTATAGTTTTATTCAGACATTCCGTGCGTCAGTTCATCTGTGGGTGGTAGGCGGTCGTCCTCCGATGGCTTGTCTGCCGGTACTTCAAGATGGCTTGAGTGAGCTCTGCTGTAAAAGCTATCCCCGCTGCCAGTGATGACCACTTCGGGGGCGGCGCATCGCAGGAGATTGAGCTCGACAAAAACCTTGGCGACTTCTCCTGCGGTACCATTAGGCAGTGTTTTAGCTTCGGCGTAACAGATAAGGTAATCGGTGACCACGATGACCCACTTGTTACCAGCAGATGAAGTCAGAAAGCAGCCGAGGAGATCCATTCCGATTTTCTGAAATGGCTTGGTCGGGGGTGGTATGGGGTTCAGTAGGTCAGCAGGTCGGAGGTGTCCTGCATCACTGACACTCACAGCAAGTCTTCATCAGCTATCGTCAGGCGCAATCAACGCACCAAGATCATTATTATCTCTCACCCGATGGCTATCACTTCGAGACGCTGACGGCTGTCCAGGCCACGCTTTCCGTCATCCTTGTTAAGTTTGTGGCAGGCTGTGCGTCAGCGAGTCGGGTGATTATGAGCGAAAATTACGTGGTCACCAGAGTGACGGCAGAGACCGGCGCACAGATCAAAATGCGCTTTCTGAGCACTCAGTGTCCGGCGCTCACAAAAACTGGACAAAGGCACGTGTGATCGCAAAAGAAAGGGAGTCACGGCTCTATCTGGAATCGCTTATTATTCAGACGACAGCGAAAACGCTTAAACGGAATGAAGAAAACTTGCCCCCATTTTACGCCACGTGCCTGGGTTCGCTAATGCACCCTGTATAAAATGAACGACGCAGCTACGCTGTGCCTCATTGTGAACAAGGCTCCCGTGGGGAAGCCGAAACGTCATCCCATCCTTTCCTTTTGGTCGGCGCCATCTAATTTCGTCATGTACCATTCCGACCAGACGAGCTTCCGTCAGACACTGGACTTGAAACGGACGTTGAGCACCTGAAAACCTTATGTGACTGGCTGCCTCGTGAGCTGCTTCCGGGCGACACGCCAAAGTTTCTAAAAGCCCAGAACTTGAGCGACAGAGATGAGCGGCAATGCTTCGGCGGCCCTCAGCGCCGAAGCATTTTCCCATCCCAGTTTCACGGGGATGGGACTCCCTGCATTTCATAAAACCTTGGTCCAAGCAAGCTGGGGCACCCGGTATGTGTGTGTATGTATGTATTATATAAATGTGTGTGTGTGTGTGTGTGTCTGTATGTGTGTGCGCGCGTGTGTGTGTGTGTGTGTGTGTGTGTGTGTGTGTGTGTGTGTGTGTGTGTGTGTGTGTGTGTGTGTGTGTGTGTGTGTGTGTGTGTGTGTGTGTGTGTGTGTGTGTGTGTGTGTGTGTGTGTGTGTGTGTGTGTGTGTGTGTGTGTGTGTGTGTGTGTGTGTGTGTGTGTGTGTGTGTGTGTGTGTGTGTGTGTGTGTGTGTGTGTGTGTGTGTGTGTGTGTGTGTGTGTGTGTGTGTGTGTGTGTGTGTGTGTGTGTGTGTGTGTGTGTGTGTGTGTGTGTGTGTGTGTGTGTGTGTGTGTGTGTGTGTGTGTGTGTGTGTGTGTGTGTGTGTGTGTGTGTGTGTGTGTGTGTGTGTGTGTGTGTGTGTGTGTGTGTGTGTGTGTGTGTGTGTGTGTGTGTGTGTGTGTGTGTGTGTGTGTGTGTGTGTGTGTGTGTGTGTGTGTGTGTGTGTGTGTGTGTGTGTGTGTGTGTGTGTGTGTGTGTGTGTGTGTGTGTGTGTGTGTGTGTGTGTGTGTGTGTGTGTGTGTGTGTGTGTGTGTGTGTGTGTGTGTGTGTGTGTGTGTGTGTGTGTGTGTGTGTGTGTGTGTGTGTGTGTGTGTGTGTGTGTGTGTGTGTGTGTGTGTGTGTGTGTGTGTGTGTGTGTGTGTGTGTGTGTGTGTGTGTGTGTGTGTGTGTGTGTGTGTGTGTGTGTGTGTGTGTGTGTGTGTGTGTGTGTGTGTGTGTGTGTGTGTGTGTGTGTGTGTGTGTGTGTGTGTGTGTGTGTGTGTGTGTGTGTGTGTGTGTGTGTGTGTGTGTGTGTGTGTGTGTGTGTGTGTGTGTGTGTGTGTGTGTGTGTGTGTGTGTGTGTGTGTGTGTGTGTGTGTGTGTGTGTGTGTGTGTGTGTGTGTGTGTGTGTGTGTGTGCATGTACGTGTGTGTGTGTGTGTGCATGTGCGTGTGCGTGTGCGCGTGCGCGTGTGGGTGTGTGTGTCGCGCACTCCTGAATCCTGTTCCTACCCACCGCGTCAATATACATTGTATAAATGCACACAAGCACGTGCACAATGGCTCTTTTCCTTTCTACACGCATTGCCTAGTGATTAATGATCTCGTGGCACGACATCATTCATTAGGCAGGCATATGAGTGCCCCCCCCCCCCTCCACCCTGACTTCGCCCATTCCAGGGCAATGTTTTGCGCTCGTAGCGGCCATAAACACGAAATTTATCCTTCATAAGCATACAAGAGAGGTGGAGCAGTTGGACGATAAGCGGTAACTCAAGCAAAGATTATATCGAATCTCTCCTCTGTGTTTCTGTGTTAAAAGGTCATCTGTATATGTTTGAACGCTGGGAGCTTTTAATTGAGAATAGCAAATGCGATGCTGATGCAAACAAATTTCAGCCAGATACGCTTCAGTGTGAAGCCGGCTGGTGCATCGATCGGCGAGAACGTCTTTCAAGATAAGTGTTAATGATCGACCGATAGTATACGTCGAGTACCTGAATGCAACATAAATACACCTATGCTAAGCGTAATATCGTTAGCAACACAAATACCGGCGGCGGTCTTTGAATTAAATCTCTAAAAGGGAGGGTTTAGTGTACACTGCCGATTTTTTCCCTTCTCTTGAGTGAAGGAGAGGCAGTTTTGAAACTGCCAAGGGTCATCGTGCGCACTGCCACATTTTCGCTTAACTACGTCTATTTCAAAATGCATAAACTTTCATAACTAAATTAGTTTGCATCTGTATAGCTGTGCAAATGTAGTATTCACTTTGAAATACGCGCGTTTTTTACCTGAGTAAGTATCAGGTATATTTCCAAGCCTTGTGAAGCACTCTTTCCCCTTCACTCACTGCGGCATAACTGCGCCCCAAATAATTGGGTTTTGGTTGTCCAGTTTGTCGTACTATATTGCGCAGATGCTTGTAATATTCTGTAAACTTTAATAATTGTCGTCTTCATATTTAGTGGCCGGACAAAACAAAAAGTTGTTTTGATTATTGTATGGCCAGGTGAACTACCTTTTACGACACCATTTAATGCCCATAACGGTTATTATGGTAACGAGAACGACCCTCCAAGCATTTTTATGAAAGAACAAAACAGTGCTATGTATGTACATGCGGTCCTCCGCCAAATTTGGTAGCTCCAAACCCCGACATATTTCGTCAATGGTTAAAATTTCTAAGCCGCAATTTATTATTTCGATGTTCCCGTCTTACGATCACTCATTCCGCTCTGTAATAATTTGACTTGAGGGCAGAATAAATAAAAATTAAGTAGAAATACGTGCTGCACGATATGCCTTTATTACCTGCCGTCGTTGAAAGTGACAGATATGTATTGAGAAGCTTTGAAGTTTTTGGTTCCGAAGTCTGGTTGGTGCAGATCGCCATTAGCCATCCCTTTGATAGTGACTTGTCCAACGAGGAAGCTGGTGGGAATTTTAGCGCGTGGCACTATATGATGAATAGGGTTTGCAGTTGATCCTATCTATTCTAAACACTCTTATTGGAGTAAATTTGTAATTGGAGAGTACATTTTTCAATATTTACTAGTACCATGGTAGTACCCACTCAAGTTAAGTCCCACGGCTGGACAAGAAAGTAATACAGCTTTCACACATACTACTTATGTTTGCAAACCGGGGCAACAAGCATTCTAAAACTACTATGTTTCTATGGAGGTCTTGTAGCTTTCTTTTTCAGCCGCATGCCTTCGCTTGGATGTGCAGTCGCTCCCTTATTAACTTGAAAGGCTATAGATTAATCATGAAAGAAGACCTGAAGATTGGCAGAGAATGGGGTTGAATCGAGAGTATACCTGAAAATGCAGATCCTTTTCTCCTCTATTGATAAGCAAGGTAACTGCCAATGTGGCTCCATCTGTGGTTTTACAGGTGAAGCATGCAGTTACGTTTGAAAGGGTAATGTGAAGCTGTACCATGCCACATATGAACAACAAACGAATATGCATGTGACTGCATCAGGTCCCCTCGCAGTTGAATTTAATATCCTCTTTACAACCCTCGCTAAGGAAACTTCTGGAGTGTGAACACGAATTTGAAAAAGGAGCGCTATATTTTCTCCTCTTTTGGACGAAATACAGTAGTGCATTCGACTTAACCAAAAAACATTCCAAGAATTTCAGCCAACCATGCAATTTAATGCCACAGATTATCGCGACAAAATCTCACACTACGAATCCATCGCAGCTGAAACGACACGCTATGCCGGGTGCAATCGACAGTCCCAACATGCGTGACTGCCAAAGCCGCAGTAGTGCAGCGGGTAATGTTGCATGCCAAGAGCTAAGCTCTGTTCGGTGCAGGGCGGACTTTTTTGTTCTATAACCTGAACATTTTTTTTCTTTGTTTTTTTAAGAGTAGCAGATGAGGTGCGCAATGTAAGTGCACGTAAAGAACCTCAGGTGGTCGAAATTTCTGCAGCCATCCACTACTGCCTCTCTCCATAGCCTGAGTTGCTTTGGTACGTTAAACCCCACAAACGACAAACCAAACCAACAGTAGTACATAGCGAAATCACCATGTGCTAAATAGGCATTCAACAATTCCATGCTCACGCGCAAGAAGTATTTATTCACTCCAACGAATGTGTTTTTCATTTGGCCTCATCCTACCTTTTTATGTACCCTAGAGACAGAAGACATTGTGTACACTTTCCGCTGCTCCATTTGTGACTACAAAATCAAGGTTACGTTGCAGACGCTTTGCTTTTCCTGATGGGATAGCAAACAGCAAACAATTTGGTCGACCGCTGCGGCTTAAGCGGCTGCGGTTTCAGGCCATCCTGTTAATAACAGATGTTGAGGCTGTTTGATCACGATACAACAGGGCAGCGGCTCTACGACGACAACGACACGACAGACGCAACACAAGGGCACACGATCAACTGTCATTATGATAACAAGGAGCCAAAGTTCTTCCTTCATACCGAAATACATGAAACCTGGGAGTCTAGCAAACCTTTTCCATCAACCATGCGGAAGGCGAATCAAAAATGAATTGGTTTCCTTTTCCAAAAATATGAAATTAACAAAAATCTCAGCAAAAGCAATGCCCGATCAAAAAAATAAAGTCAGACTCAAACACATAGGCATAGCAAAACCAGTGTTATACACTGACTTCAGGAATGTACGCAAGCTACTTTCTCTCACGCTATTCATTAAAATGTGGTGGCCCGAGGTAACGAGGTTGCTTACACACGAAGCGATTTTGCCTGAAGTCCGGCGCATTTGAATCGCAAATTGCCTCCATCTTCACTCCAGTTTTCGTTTTTTGCATTTTTTTTTCTTATCATTTGATCTTTCTAAGCGCCAGTAAGCGACAACACGAGGCAAAACCCTTGCCATAAGCACGCTCGGCTGTTCTCAGGAAATAAGAAATTACCGCTAATCTTTTAGGGCCAGTGTGATTTCGCTCACAATGCAATCGGAAGTTGGTTAAAACGCAACAAATTTTGCCTCGGGGTATCCTCAGAAACGAAGAAAGAAAGCCATGAGGATATCAGGTATTGTTGAATGGTTCATAGAGATGATATTCACTTATGTTGTGAAGATATGCACTGAGTACTTACGTCCCGCTTGACTTAATAACCTGAGAGCTTATATCAGGCTTACGCGTATTCCATAGCTTTTCCCTCAAAACTTTCCTCTCAAGCCGGACTCCGCTGCCATTTGCAGCTACACACTTATATATCACGTATTATTTTTTCCCTGGAGTTATAGCAGGAAAAGATAGGTTAAATGGACAGACAAGAATAGCATTGTTATAAAGAAAAAAGATGAGCATAATAATTCTACCCAGTACCGAGTGTGCTGTCCCACGCGAAGTCGGCTATGAAAATAAAAATCGTGAAAATCATGGTGTACCTTGCGTCTACAATGTTGGACAACATTGCTAGCTCTCGACGAAAGCAAACAGGAAAGTTTGTTTTTCGTAGAGGGCCGCTGAATCATTGGGGTTCTTTAAATGTCGAATAAAACAACTAGCTTTGTATAGTGCATTGCAAGCACATAACTTTGGCAGTTTTTTATGCTGTATACGACAACACAAGATAAAAAAATGGAGAAGTTCAATTACCCTTCAGCCAAGCTTTACGAGCATAAGCCATCAGCCGCTGTCGTTGCTCCCGCTTCGATCTCGATCTTGGCTCGCGTCTATGCATGGTAAGCTTCTAAGCAACGGGGTTAGTTTGACTTCTCTTTGTTCCATGGTCTCGGCAGCCTGCCAGCCACGCCAAAGTTTGTGTTCTGCGAAGGAGGCTGCCTCTACGCCACGCTGCTTCTTTTCGTGACGCCACCTTGAGGATTCGCTCGACACTACATTTGCGGACCTCGCTGGCACTGTGTGTATGGCGTATTTACCACGCAGAGCGATCAGCTAGGAGCGTAATGGATGACACTGTCGTGCTTGGGCCAACGAGGCTTATATGTTCGTTCTGGCGCGAGGTCTAAACCCAGTCGCATCATTGTTTTTGCGGCGCAGCTGAGGCGAGCTAGAGATAATACTCTCTCATGCGAAAAACCTAACTTGCACAAATGGCTGATCTTCGAGAATGAAGACAGCGATTTTTGTTGCACAGCGCGGAAGTTCGGCGTCAAATGTTCTGAGCCAGATGACTCTGAGGTGTACCACAGCAGAAGTAGAGCTTAGGTTTCAAAAGCACTTCCACGTGAACTGAAGTCTCTATATTTCCCTGGGACATCGCTTCCCCACAGGTCGCTTATACAGCTTGCCCCCAATTTCAACAATGTGCAGTTTTAGTTCGAAAAAAAAACATAAGCTTTTTTCCAAACAGGAAATCATTCAAGTGAAACTCATGTCTAGGAAAGACGCCTAATAGCAGCCTTTTCCCGCCTTCTGCAGCTCTGAAACGTTAGCTATTTGATATTATGCTTATAAGATTTCAAAGCTTTCTCCCCGTTACAATTAGGCGAAATTTGGCAACACGAAAGTCTTGATCTGTCATGTTAGAGTAATTACCAACAGCAGTATCGATCCTTTTTTTTTTCGAGATCGTTACACACTTTTTTACCACTATTATCGATACGGATATTTTGCATCACTCACAGGGCAACTTTCTATTACGCCCGCACCTATCTGGCAATTGCTTAATACTCTGAGAGCAGACTCTCGATCACCTTTTTTTAAACTATTTTCATTCCTGCACGCGTCAGCTGGTTTTGCCGTTCCCATTCACGCTCACGACCTGCTGCCAAAATTTCTTTTTCCTCTTTTGGATAAACTCTTACACCAGCTGCAGTGCCTGAACATGTGTGGTACGTATACTTTGACGCACCTCTTCTATTGCACACGGTCACCCACGCGATAGGTGCAGTGCCTGAACATGTATGGTACGTATACTTTGACGCACCTCTTCTATTGCACACGGCCACCCACGCGATAGGTGTTTGAACTACATAACGGCAACAGGTTCCCACTGAGAGTCACAGTGTTAGCACAGCTGAGCAGGTAAAGCGTATTTTAAACGTTATGAGTGGAGAGCCTCCTTTTTCTGGTTTGTCCGTAGTCAGAAAAGTTGTTGCTTTGAGAACACATGTGGTCTAAATTGGCTGCTTTTTCATTTTTCGTCGTGAGTGAGATAATACCTAAGCAATGGAATCTTGCCATGGAAATGTCTACCCGTTCGTCTGGCCGTCCACATTTCTGAATCCTAGGTTGGAATATGACAAAGCAGCGAGGGGCAGAGGCTGGGAAGCAACTGGTGGCTGATGAAGAAGAGTGGAGAAGGATACATCAAGGTGCAACGTGATTACGGCATTTGAGCAGGATAGTGCTGCGAACCAAGCAGCGGCCGTGGCTCTGTCTGGGGAACAATATTGCTGGAGAACATTTTGGCGAACCATGCGCTTTGACCGTATATACGTTTTTCAGCTACTATTTTGACTTCGCTCGGGATGGCAGAACAGCGGTGCGTCTCGCATACTACATTTCAACACAGCCCATTTATGCAGCACCGAATCAAAACATTTTCCGACACTGATTTTCACAGGCTTTGAACAGGCATGAAAATTCTTTTTTCGATTTGGTTCCTAAACCTTCTGACTGCCCGTGTGCCACTTGGGAATAAGAAACCAGATTATTAAGGACCTTTATAATCGCGCATTTCCGCGCCGCGTCTGGGAAAAGCACCAAAAGGGGCGAAAGCCATGGATATCTACGACACTTTACAATATTATTCTGAGGCATAACAAGTTATTCGAACAGTTCCTGAAAACCAAGAACGATTTCAGAACTTTAGGAGTGCAAGATATTTAGCAACAGACTGAATTCTGACCTAAGGAAGGCAAGGAAGGCCTATTATTTGCACAAGTTTGAAAATATAAATGATCATCTTGTTGTGGAACCACAGCGGAGAGACACTGCTATCGAGCGGAGAGACACTTCGCGGATGAAGATGAATGGGTGTGGTGTTAAGCACTCTGATCCGTGGGTGGAGTGGTCACTCGAAGGCGGGTCGGGGACACACTTCTCCAAGCATGTCAAGGGTCATAATTGCACACTGCTGTTCCATGGATCACACGTTATCTAGAAACATAGAGACAAGACAGCTCGAGAAATTGTGGGGGCATTTAAAAAAAAAAGAGTCATCCGACAAATGTGTAAGCGCGCCGTCGTTATTGCTGCTTGATGCTGAATTTGACTATCTCAAACATTTGATACGGTGACACGGTTTGACACTAGGTCGGTTTTGATATGAGCCTTGTAACCCCGGACCGGAGTGCGCATGTGTTGCCTTTTTGTTGCTTTGTGTATTTTTGGGGTTTTTCTTTCACATATATTACACATCCCACTAAATTTTGTCAGTTGATAGTGAGCACTTGGTCTGTCTTTCTCCGTATCTGTCCTCGTCCCTGTGGTGCCATAACAACATGAATGCTTAACAACTTGCCCGGTTTTCTACTGTCGTATAAATGATCAACAAAAATTTTGAAAGTTTATAAAGAGATATGCGGTCCTTGGATTACTGATATGCTTCCGGAGGAACTGACTGTTGATGGTGTACACCTTACATCAGCTGAGTTGCTTGGAAGGCTAAATCAACACTTTCTGTCTTCGGGGAACATAAAAAAACCGACAATATCAACCCGCGGTCCCGTAGCTTATGTGCAGACACGAGTAAAAGATAGCATTTTCTTAAAATCTACGAATGAAGGCGAAGTCATAACTATTATTAACTTTCTAAACAACAATTGTGCAGCAGGCTTGGATGAGATTAAAGTTGGACCAATTAATGATTGGTCTATGATTGCACGACCGCTTAGTCATGTTTGTAACTGTTTGCTCCAGGGATGATTATTTCCGGATGACCATAAGCTGGCTAGAGTAACTGTGATACATAAAGGTTAGGCCAAAAATAGTTTTAACAATTATTGACCAATATCTGTGCTGTGTACCTTTTCGAAAATTATAGAACGTGTTATTTATTGCCGACTTTCAGACTATCTAGATTAATTAAAGTTAATTTCACAGTACCAGTACGGATTTCCGAAAAATAAGTCAACTGAATTAGTTCTTTGTATGTGAAGGAAAGGCTCATAGAAAACATCGAACATAAATTATTTACAGTGGGAATCTTCCTTGATATACGCAAATTATTTAACTCTCTCAAACATCATATTTTGCTCGATAAACTCACGATGTATGGTATACGAGGACGAGCACTTCAACTTATTGAGAGTTACTTATCAAACCGTAAGCAATGCGTGATATATAATACAACCTCTTCTACCTTAGAACCAATTTTAACAGGTGTGTCCCAGGGCTTGATCCTTGGGCCATTGCTTTTTCTGTTGTACATAAATGATATAGCCATTATTCCATTCACACAAGAATTGCTCCTTTATGCAGATGACAGATGTCTTGTTTTCGGCCCCAGCCTCTCTAAACTAGAAATAAACGCAAACTGTTGGCTATGTGAACTGTCTGAATGGCTAATTGCAAATGAATTGGCGCTTAACACAAGTAAAATCAAACACATTTATTTTCGAGCTCGTAACACCAGAATTACTACGCAATTTTCCTTGTACTTTAAGTGTAGTGATAGAGCTCACAGACGTGAGAAAAGGTTCAGGAGTAGTCATTCATCACCACCGCACATACGAACCATCTTAAACTAAAATTATCTCGAGTGGTAGGAGCATTGTGGAGAATAAGAAACCAAATCCCTGAAAAATTTAGAGCGCTTATTTACTCTACAATGATTCACTCCCATATATATTACTGTCTTCTCGTGTGGGGCACAGCTACTGCTACCAATTTGGCAAACATAATTATTATACAAAAAAAAATCGATCCATGCTCTAAAAGGTTTGACGTACAGTGAAAGCACGCATGTTTTGCGTTGCAGTTATAGAGTAGTGAGGGTGGATCAAGTTTAAGAAAACAAACTTGCGATTTATATATATACAATGAAATCAAGAGAAACCGTGAGAATTTTGCACAGACGTATATAAGCCTTAATCAAAATTTTGACCTCAGGGAAAAAAATACAGACTACCAAAGCTGAGACCAAATTACGATGGCCAAAGCCTACAATCCCAAATACCAATGCTTTTGAACAAAAATAAGGAACTTGTTACCGTTACTGAACGGCATGCATCACTTGGTGTATTTAAACGTACACTGATCGAAATGTGGAACTAAGTGCTTTAATTAAAACTCTGGGCGATGTCAGAAATTGTTCAGTTTTTTGAGTGCCTATTTCTATTATATGTTTTCATTGTTAATTTGCATCTTTGAGTGGAGAAAATAATTTCATCTGTACCGCGCTGTTTTCTCAGTGTGCAAATTGTGCTTAGTGTGCTCTGAATCTAGTCAGAGGCAAGTACGCACCTTTTGTTCGGGGTCCTTTAATTTCTGTATAAGGAAACTAAGAATAAACTTCAAACAAAACAAAAAAAACGAAAAACAAAAGTACCGAACTGCAGTGCATACAATATATATTACAAAAAATATATTATTGACGATGATAAGGTACATTTAAACATATATTCATAGGGTCGTATTTTCTGGCGCACTTGTGCGACGCCGCCTTTGAGCAACAATGGTGTAATTTTTCGTAACAAAAATTACGATCATCCCAAAATATAATATGCGAAAAATTGACTTTCATGACGACATCTTACAGTATGAGGAAAAAGTGCGTTCACAACCAAAGTTTCGTTCAAACGATTTAAATTTCTAACATTGTTGACTATGCGCAGTACACACAATTTTGACAAGTGCTTTTTGTACTGCCGCTGCTGTTAGTTCATCGAAACCGCAATGAAAATGTCAGATTACCAGCCATGCAAGAATGCTTAAAACAGACTATTAAGCACCACCGATTCTCGACCTGCACCTCTACATATTAAAAGATAACCCAGAGATACTGGCCAGTGCTACGACAATAAACTTACCGTCATTATATAACTCGTATTTTATGCTTTATTTCTTTAAACGCCTGAATGCGTTTTCATATAGTTCGTACCAATAGAGTTTATAGCATTTCCTTTGCTTGTTTAAGCTCAGTGAAAGTCGCACTAAGCAACCTCTCAAAGGAACATAAGCTCGAGAAACTTCGCCATCTTCTCTGATTAAGTTTTGCCATGCGTGTTTTGGACTCACGTCGTAAATCTCGAATGCGATGTTACTAGTTGCACTGTCGTTAACGTAGTTAAAATAGTACAAAGTGCTGCGAAACGACAGTCAGCTAGCTGAAAAAACAAAGTGACCAAAGCAGTATCCGGCAGCCTTCCGTATTTTCGCCTCGATGCATATGAGCGCTAGAGGGCTTTGTTTCTCTCAGTTCATAGACCATCCCATACGCACAAGAGCAGAACCTTACTCAATTTCCAACATGCAAGCTTTTGAGGAGGGACAATCATAATTATTAATGTTTTGCTGTCCTGCGCAAGGCTAGATGAGATAAGGAAAAATCATTTTCCACTATGTTATTCCGAACATATACCTCAATTCAACCTAGATTACTCATCGAAGAAAATGCATTTGTGAATATATATATCATGTGTTGTTATGTTCCTAAAAGACGCTAAACTTCTTCATAAACTAAGAGATATTTTGACCCTATGTAATAGATCTGCTGCGCGGACAGATGATTGTCAGTGAGCGCTTGTCCGTGTCCTCTCTCTTGTGAATGTGTCGTTAGCGCTTTGTCCTTTTGTTAAAAAAAAAAAAAAAGATGATTCTACCATGCGTTGGGCTCATGATAGCATTAAATGCTTATGCACTATAAAACACAGCACAACACAACACAACACTCATCCATTTCGACGCAAGTAAACACAGGTGACACAAAAAAGCTTAGGTCTTGACTTTCGTGCACAAGGTAGTCTTCGCGTTACAGATAAACGCGTAACCTCCTGGGTGAGTCATGTTACCCTGTTTATCTTTTTAAAGGTGTCCCTTCAACGAAACTGAAAGGCAACACACCATTAATCAATCACTAGTAAACCTACAAATAACTCAGCGAAAAGACGTATTTTATTCCTTCTTTCTAGCAGTGGCTCCTTTTCAGTTTATTTTTTTCTACCCTTTCCGGCTTCTGTTCAATCCTGGCAGCCGATTCATTTATTTGCCTTCCATTTCCTTTGCGCTTTTAACTCCTGTATCCTACTTATATTTTTTTTTCCACCAGCCGTTCTGTACTTCGCGCTCACTTACGGACGACTAACCATCGCTGAGCGGGGGATTGCTGCCGCCAATCCCACTTCTTTACATTTCAGAATCCTAATTTGCCTGCCCAATCCTCGTCGCCGTACCGACAGGCACCGCCTGGTGGGCGCGTAAGCTTAACGAAAGAAAAGTGACACTGTGGGTAAGACGAACGACAAAGCTCATAACCTAGACATGCGAAGTGAGCAATCCGCTGTCATAGTAACTTTCCATTTTTGAGGAGTAATATTTATTCGTCCGCCGAGGAAACAGATGGGCTAAGTGGTTCCCCCTTCCTTTGTTTTTACTCTCTTCTTTCTTAACAGTTCTTTACTCTTCGTTTTTTAGGCTTCACGCAGCACGGCATCGTTCCCTCACTCTTTTATAACAATACTTCGTTCGCGTTTTTTGTGAGCAGTTGCATTCGTATCTGCGAATTTCATTATTATGGCTTTGAGTTAGAACTTTCTCCTTAAGACAAAAAAGACAGAAGGCTAAATTTCTATGTTGGTATTTCTCAAGACTATTAAAATCGGTTGCTTATGGATGGAATTAGAGGCATCGAGCGTCGGGCGAGTTCGGGCTGATCCTGCTGACCTGCGCCTTCAACGCATTCTTTCAGCGCGACAGTGTTTTCCCATTCTGACACAGTATTTGGCCCTAATGTCATACAAATAAACTCTCGGCCCTCCGCCCCCGTCCCCTGTGAAGCAACTCACCACAGCGGCGGTCAGACCAGTGAAGCAGCGGAGGTTGCTGAGAATCTCCTGCTAATCAGAGGCCGCCATTCGAAACTGAGTCTGCCCCATTTAACGCTGAAACCTTCTACAAGGTCGTCTGTCCAGCAGCTGAGTTAAAATAAATAGCAGCTATGAAATAGCATTTAGCAGGAATTATTGAGGGTGAGACGACCGCTGGAACATTTATAGTCCTAAAGAGTGGTTGCGTACTTTATATCACGGCTTACCAGCTAGACGACAACAAGCTGCGGGATTCTTGGCCAGTAACGCTGCACTTGGCAGTATAAAAAGTCAGCACAAATAACACAAATATGGAATTTAGATTCGAAATTAGAAAAGATATAGACAGAAAGTCATGCAGGTCGGCACTCCTTCATCACGCCACGATGCCAAGGTTGATTAAACATTTAACGATGTCGTGGAATCGGAAAGTAACCGAAGAGTTCTCTATCGATCTCTATACTAGCCGAAGTTATCAGAGCAATAATATTATAGGCAGAGGTGAAAAACAGTCAGACGTTCCGCCAGTGACGAAAGACGAAGTTAAGAAAGGTTTAGAAACTATGAAAGGGGGAAAGCTGCTAGGGAAAGCAGGATAAGGTAACTACAAATTTTGTTGAAGGACAGTAGGTGGAGGGATATCGGACTAGGAAAATTGACCACCCTGTATCCCCAATGCTTGTTCTCATCGACGGCAACGAAGTCATAGAAGCACACTAAAATTATCCTAATTCATAAGGAGACACTAAGGAATTGAAATATTAAAGGACAATAAGCTTACTATCTCTGACATGTAAAGTGTTTACCAAGATAATCGCTAACAGAATTAGAACAGTCGTAGACTTCAATCAAGTAAAACATCAAGCAGGTTTTCGGGAAGAGTGCTCTTTTATCGATCATGTCCATACCATTAGCCAGGTGATAGAAAAATGCTAGGAATTTAACGAACACTTATACTTTGCCATTATTGATTACAAAAACCTTTTACTGAGTAGAAACTTCGGCAGTGATACAGGCATCGCGAAATCAAGGTGTAGATGAGCCTTATGTGAAAGTACTGGAAAATATCTATAGTGGCTGCACAGCCCCCATAGTTCTACATAAAAGAAATAACAAATTCCCATAAAGAAAGGTGTTAGGCTAGGAGACACAATCTCCCCAGTACTATTCACAGCTTGCATAGAGGAAGTATTCGGAGACTTAGAATGGGAGCAGTAAGGGATAAGGGTTGATAGAGATTACTTCAGTAATCTGCGATTCGCTGATACCATTGCATTGCTAAGTAACTCAGGCGATGAGCTGCAAGGAATGATTGATGACCTAGAAAGGAAAAGCAGAAAGGCAGGCTTGAAACTCAATTTTCAGGTAATGTTCAACAGCCTCGAGAAGAAACAGCAGTCTAGAACAGCTAGCGAAGCACTGTTAGTCGTAGGCAAATATGTGCACTTAGGGAAGGTAGTAACCAGAGATCCAGACCATGCAAGGGAGGTAACCAGGATAATAAGATTGAAATGGAGAGCACTTGGCAAGAATCCGCCGATTATGACTGGCAGCTTACCTATATCGCCCAAGAAGAAAGTGTGCAACAGTTGCATCTTGCCTGTACTGACCTATGGGAGTGAAACGTGGAGGCTAACGAAAAGGGTTGTACTCAGGTTGAAGAGAGCGCAGAGTGCTATGGAACAAAACATGGTAGGTGTAACGTCAAGGGAGGAAACGCGCAGAGTTGGTCAGGGAATAACTTGCGGTAATGACATTATAGGGGAAATCAAGGCGAAGAAATCAGCAGTGCATGTAGTGCGCAGAGAGGACCAACGATGGTCGCTTAGGACATCGAAGGATTCCACGGGAAGGAAAGCGTAGCAGGGGGCGGCAGAAAGTTAGGTGGCTGGATGAGGTTAAGAAGTATCGCAGGTGTTAAATGGCTGCGGCTAGCACAGGACTGAGTTAATTGGCGGAATATGGGAGAGGCATTCGCCTTGCAGTGGGTATAGTCCGGCTGATGATAATAATAATGATTATCATGAAAGAGAAAACACGCTATACTGTACCGATGTACGACTGCAGTCCGAAGGTTAGCAAGAAGCTTAGGTATACGAGAGATACGACAGCGATAGGATGCTACATAGTGTCTCGTAACAATATCTATGCCAAAGATATTGGAAGAGTTCGCAAACTATTACTCATGGATGAACTATACCTTCGTTCACGAGCAGGAGAACTAGAATTGGATCTAGAAGAATCAAAATTTTGAGGCTAAAATGAAAGCATTTTATCAACTTCAGCTCAAAATGGCATTGTGCAGTATGTGGTGGTGGTCGGCAGTGTGCCATGTATTCACCATAAGATGGGAAGAACTCGAAGTAGCCTAGTCTTGAAAAAGGGAAAGAAGAAACCAGTAAGCAAATTCTTGACGAGGAGTTAGCGGTAAAAGAGAAAACAGAATTCAGTATCTTTCTACAGAACAACATTCGGTTTTAACCAGCCATGGCAACTTGAGAGTAGAAGCAGTCAGCGATAATCTCCTAGCCATCATTGCCGAGTGTACAACACAATTGAGTAGAATGGGAGATAGGACACTGACAAGCTTTCACAGGAGGAGGAAGATATGGTAAAAAAAAAAATCACAGAGTGGAAGCTTATAGGGTCAACAGACAGTTTATAACTGCAGAGATTCCGTTTCACCAATAAGTGTATAGAGACCGCCGTAAGAAGTATCTTGCGGAAAAATAAATTGAGTATGATCTAAAAACGCGAGCAATCTGAAAGCAGTCAAGATAGAGATAGGACTTAGACAAGAAAAAAAGTCGATGTATGCGGTATGAGAAAGAAAGAGCAATATCATTAGCAGTGCGGATGTCTAGTACCGAAAGATATGTAAAGAGATTGGAATATTAGCTGATGTCATGGAGAGCATAGTGAGAAAAGCAGCAGGGCAGAGCAAGAACACATTCTGCCAATTACGGAAGGTGAAGTAAAATATATTGGTTTAATTTCTATTATGTTAGCGGCCACCAGCCACTAGGGCGACGAGGCATGCTGTGTAGAGGGCTGCGAGCGATGGCGACTACTTGGAGTTCTTTTCCATGCTCGGACGTCAAGCTCCCAGCGCTTCTATTTCTCCAGCCTCCAAAAAGCGGCCTCTGCGGCCAAGATGTAAACCGGCTACCACGGCTGAATATTCCAGCGCACTGCCCGGTGAGCTATAGCGGCGGACTAAAGGAGACAAAAGTGATGAGTAAGTATAACTACTTAGGTAAGGTAGTACATTTAAATCAACGAGGGCGAAATAAAGCGAAATGTGCATTACAGCTTATCTTACAGGTACTTTCCTACGAAGAATTAAACGGCAGTTTAAGAAAAGAAACCTAGTTTAACTAAGAACCAGTGTAGTTCCCTACGAAAAGCAAAACGACAGCTTAAACTTTAATGGACAGGACATGAGTAATGTGAGTCGGGGAAGAAACGTGAGTTAGTGACAGCTTGTCGAAAACAGTAAGAACGAATGCGCGTGTTGAGGGCATGTATCATGCAAAGGCAAGATAACCGGTGGTCATTTAGGGTTGTTGGGCACAGACTTGATGAGAAGATGAAGCGCAAGGTACCGACGCACGAGAAAGGGCGTCCATGTCAGTATATTTTAGGCCAGAGAGATACACGGCACGACTATCATGCTGAATGCAGACGTAGAGCTCAGCCAGTGAGGAAGTCAGACGGGCCTGTCAGAATGGGCGGCCCGAGGAGAGCATGGTGATCAATTATTAGGACGGACGGCCGTAGATGTAGAGGCAAATATTTCCAATGGTCCCTATATTGGCCGAACACGCTTTTTTCATAATAGAATAGTTGGACTCAGCTTTGGTCATGGTCCGACTTGAATATGCAATCACATACATGAGCAAAACCTGTTTTCCTCGGGTGAGATCAGCATCTATAGTCCAGTACCGCCGGTGTCAGTGTAAATCGCAGTAAAATTATCCGTCAAAGTGAATCTCAACCAAATCTCAGGCAGGTTAAAATGGCGTAGTGATGAAAGCGAAACGAAAATGCGATACAAAATGTAGAAGATGTCACCGCGAGCTGGAGTCGATGCGGATAGTTGGGAGCTGCCGGGGAAAACCTGCTCAGAGGGGCGATGATTGGAGTGAAGTTCAAGCTGACGCAGCGAAATTAGTGGCTGAGAGTAATGAAGCTATTGTAATTGTTCAGTGATGCAGGGCTCAGAAATTGGGCAACTACATGAAATTAGGTGCGGTTGGGAAGAATATAATCTTTACAAACGAAGGAGCAAAATGGGTTAACTTTAGGCCGCCAAAACTCGACTCTTAAGATTAAGCTGAAACCTGACGTCCCTTAGACAAGTAAGAAAGTGTCTTCAGTCGAAACATATAAGAGGAAGTGATCTAGAAAAGCTGACGATGCTATCGCAATAGCAAAAGCAGGCCTGCCGCTTACGTCTACGCACAATACTGTCCACCAGGCGTCCGAAATAGGCCTAGACGTTGCAAAGGACAAACTGTATTACGCTGAAGCAATCAGATGCTATAAAAACATTTTTCGAGAAATGAGCCTCAGTTATCGGCACCTGCCAGTAGCCAGAGCAAAAATCGGATGAGGAGCAAGAAACATTCTCTCACTGTTACCTGCTGCGGACGTCATCGATTCTTGCACGGTATAGACGCCCATGTATGTGATCTTGTTGAGCCTGATGCAATCAACC
The DNA here is from genome assembly GCF_055883805.1 of Amblyomma maculatum. Classification (NCBI taxonomy): domain Eukaryota; kingdom Metazoa; phylum Arthropoda; class Arachnida; order Ixodida; family Ixodidae; genus Amblyomma; species Amblyomma maculatum. The sequence continues at coordinate 121,263,567 of NC_139345.1, read as the reverse complement.
CAAAATAAGATGGAACTGGCTTTGTCCCAAACACAACCAGCAAAACACAGGGACTGTGAGATGACTGTATGACACCTTAGGGAAGCATGCCTTCAACTGGCTCTGGCTCTCAGAGACCCACACGCGATAAAGGCGTTGGCGCCATGGGGTAATGCATCAGCGTTGTTAGAGTGCACAGCGACAGACGCGTCGCCGAAAGCATTCTCGAGAATGTCGAATGGAGAAATGAAACTATGGAGCAGGGCGACGAGTTGATCATGTAGCGCAGACAAAAAACCAGTCAATGGTAAACATTGTGAAACGTCGTGGTCTGTTGGATAAGCTGCTACAGTGCAGGAACTTAAACCATAAACATCGAAAAAAAAGGAGAGGGGGGAAAGCAAACGTTTTGAGGCATTTTAAGACCTCTTAAGAGCGATAAGGCGATAGACTTTGGACTGGTTCTACTCCAGTATTTATCTTAATCCCGCCGATCACACAGCGCAGAACAGCGACTTCTTCCGTGCTGGATTAGAGATGAGTAGCTATACTCGGCAGCGATAGCGCGCGCTCGTTTCGCCATTTGATCTTCATAGCTGGCTGCAGACGGCATGCGCCACGCTCTCGCTTGGTGGCCGGAGCAGAGGTGTCTTCGTCACGCCCGTCCGTTGCCGTGGAGACGGCAGCAACATTCGACAAGAAGAACTAAAGTATCTTTAGTCGGTTAGTATGCTCGGATAGTAATCGGAGAAGTAGGAGTTCGATTTGTTGGGCAGAGTGATTTTTTTTAATGGTTAGACAGAGCCCCACCGGTATTCCATAGAATATCGTGAACACGTCTAGCGGACGAGATATTTTCATCATAAGCCAATTAAAGGTAGTCGCTTTAAAGAGTGTATGAGATAAATTTCCTCATACCCCCAAGACGCTTTGCCGCGGAGCTTGACTGACGGCTGAGAAAATGATTTCAAGACTGAAATTTCGCTCTGGCCACCATGGGTGACACGAAAAACAAAAAATACAGACGCGGGGTTTGGCTGCAAGCGGCGTTGGATGATGGCAAGAAAATAGTCGAATTAGCGATGTCACAGAAAAGTCGTACAGGGACAGCGGGAAATGGAATCTAGGTGTCAGTGGTGACACGAAGTTTGGCAGAGCATGTAGGTTCTTGCACTAGGCAGCATCAAACATGGGAAACATTACCAGCGCTGTCTATTGAAACGATTGCAGTGCAAAAGGACGGAACCTACTGGTTTTACCTAGGTGTAATTTTATTTTACACGATTCACGGTACCAGAACGGGCACACAGCTGGTACATATACTATGGTATATAGGCTTTGATGTATAGTGACGATGCCTTGAAGTTTCCCAAGTTCAACGCATCAGCAATCTTCAGTACATGCTCTAACAAAAGCTGTTTACTGATGGCGTAACCAGCTGTCTGCTTACTCTTTAAATGCTAGAACAACGCATCATCGACCTCTTTGCTGAACACTGTTGCTTTGCTGCTAAGAATCTTTTTTACTTTGATTTCCAGCTGTTTGCTTCAAGAACAGTTAGTAAATCGAGTCCCACTCATGCACTCGCTTTCTATCAATCTTATATTCCAATCTTGTGTGGCATACGTTTCTTCCATGCTACCGATGTCACAGCACCGCCGGCACTTTCTCGCAACAGTACACGAATTCATCGTTGAGACACGAACGAAGCGCATAAGAGACCACAAGCACCAAGCCACCTTAATCCATGATACGACTGCACCCGACTCGTCCCGTAACGCAAAGATGGCGGAGCCAAATCATTGCGCTTGGTTGCTTGACCTTGAGGTTCAGTTTATCGTCTGGATGATCTCATTGCCGCTTTCACCATCCGGCCTCCCTCCGTCTGTGATATGCTTCATGGAGATACCAATCAATGTGCGCATAGTGTCATCGCACTGATAGCGAACAATGGGCGCTTGGTGTATATTTCTTACTTTTGTGAACTTCTGCCGAACATTGAACAAAACTGCATGAGTTCTTGCACGGCCTTTTAGGAAGCTTCATTACATCGAGAGAGATCGGGGTGGGCGCTGATTAGGGTGCAGGAGGTTGCTTGATACTCTACTGTAATTGGGCATTCGTCATATGAGCCTACACAGGCGGCAGCATGCGGCTGGCCGCCCAGACATCAGCGACATGATCTTACACGACATGATATATGGTAGGGCCCAAAGACGAGCCAAGTTAGGATGATGGTAGCGAGGGTCTTGGGAAAACAGGAATGAGCGATAGCTGATCGGCGACTTATCGAACAAATTCATTTGCTTCACTAAATGAAAGCAGAACCCTCCAATGGAGTAGGACCACACAGGGTTTCCGTGGAGAGAATCTTGTTACAAACACCGGCGCGCTACGCAAGCCCGCTGCTTGCAGAGCTCGTCGTAGCCCCAGCAAAACACGATGATTTCACTTAATATAGTAAAATTTTTCACTCTGTCCATTTAAAACGTTTCGCCAGCAATGTTTTTAAGGAGGTGATGAGTCCTACTTGTTTCTCACAATACCCGATTCGCACGTTTGTGGAGGTCAGTGCTGCCCTCAAAGTAACCATTGAAATGGCTTCGGAGTGTCCAGCGCGATCACAGAAGCATTGTTTGGCAGGTAACTTCCGAACTGCAGGTCTGCCGAACACTTGCACAAGACTATAGTAAATACAGACCACGTAGGCAGGTCAGCTTCATGGTTAGAGTGCCAGATGTTTACACCGTCCATAACATAAAGTTAACGTTATTCATTCTGAATGATTCGTCCCACTTGCTGAGGTTTGTAGATACAGGCTCGATCATAGTACGACAACCAATCGTCGGTACCTTAGTCATCTGTGCCAATGAAGAGGCAAGGGCTGCGCTGCCGCAGGACGCCAGAACAAGGATCCGTGGTTCAGACTTGCGCCGATGCGGAGGTGATCTCTTCTGATATGGCGGACGCAGGGGGCAGCGCACGGCTCCGGGTATCCAGGGTAGCCTGAGCCGTGTCCGGCATCTAAACCATATGTAGGAATACCTTCGATCTCGGTTCTCAGAGAGACCGAGACGCGGGGGTGATCTTGCATCGGAGCTTCAGGAGTAGCGACCTTCAAGACAGCGACCAACTTCTCCGTCTTCGGCCGCAGCGCAGCGCCGGCGAATGCATGTGGCGAAAAATGTCACGGTTTTCACATAGTAAAAGTATTACGCGATAGCGAATACAGCTTATGCGACCAGAAAGCCATCGCCGCCGTAGATCGGGGTCGGAAAAATTCTTATTGTTCAACAGGGTCATGACGCTACGAGCAGTTTCGAGCACCCCAGGTAGAGGGGGGGGGGGGAGGAGAGGGGCTTTAAATGAAGCTAAAATTGGGCAGTATGCAGATTCTCTAGTTGGGCAGATTAGACAATAAGCCGAAGTTATCAATGCTTTTTGCGTCATTGATAGCTGTTATAGACATTCTTCATGCCTTAAAGGTGGAGCCTTTTTGTCCCCAAGAGGTGTCTGCATTTTTTTAAGCGAACCTGCTTTTCCGTTAATTCTCCGCACTTCTTGTTACGCGTGTCACATCGTTACCAGTACCAGATGGTTGCGGGAAGTCGGTATAGAACCACCTCTTGAAGACAAATGAAGTCTCCGCGCCTAACAGTAAGATACGAAACCAAATATAGGGTTAGCTAAGTGCAACAGGCGACCGCTATTGTTCTATTGGAATCTATTTGTTCTGCCACATTCGCGTTTTCTAACATAGCACCTCAATGGTGAAAGGAAGAAAAGAAGGAAGATATTATGACTCGTAACAACCCACATTCCATTGCATTTTGTTATAGTGACTGCAACGCCTCTGTAACCCCCATCGGTGTTGTTGTAGCCGCAGTACACCAACATATTCCTTCATCCCGGAAATGGGCTATCCCCGAGTTCCCGTCGTGAAGAGCAAAAAGAAATGATGTCTTTGCAAGCTGTCAAGCAGTACCGGCGGACCCTGGCAGTCAGGTTCGCCACTCTGTTCCTACGCAACTCCCTCACCCACAGAATAAAATTGGCCAGAACTGGCTGCAAGAGGCGAGGCAGGGAGTTCTGTCATTGTCGGTTGAGCCTAGATCGCCAGGAGATATTGATCACTCAAGAAGTCTTTCTTCGTAAACAAAACAACAGATTATCTCCGCAGTTTGTGTTCGCGTCGAGACTCCACACAGAGCTTCGAATCCATCGTCCTGGGCGCGTTGCTCCTTTATTGCCGGCTCCCGCGGAATGGGCGCCCGAGCACGGCGGGAGATGAAAGGCGGCCATTGCTCATGGGTCCACTCTTTTGTGTACTTTACAAAGGTAGCAAATAACATTTCTCGACCACCCGCGCCGTTCCTGCCAGTCTTAGGTGCGAATGCGCCCGTGCATATGCTGTACTCCGCAATACAGCACCGTCTTCTCACACGGAGGGATGGGCATTACTTTAGCTCTATGTGTGGTCTGCGCTGTTTCTGCTAAACTTTTACTCCTGTTTTTCTGCATGGCCGCACCGGCTCGAGCCGTACTTAGGAATACTTTTTGTAACAACCGCAAGTGGTTGTTACAAGAAAGATAAACAGTAGTAGTACAGAATCAGTACCATCGAAAATTTGTTCGGTCGGTCGCGCCTGTATTTCAGTGCGTTGCGGATTTGGCAGCCTCGTTTTATGGGAGACGGCCTCGGCTGCCCTAAAGAATGGATATAAAGAAAAAACGGATTAAGCCGTCTTTGCCGGGCTTCATTCCTTAGGAGCTATCGCATCGAGCTGACGGAGACAGAGTTGTCTGAAATCAAAGACGTGAACCACTAGCTTATGTTTCGAAACGCTAGGAGAAATTGAACTTTCAGACAAAATCGTGGAAAAAGATGTTTCTCTTCGCTCCCTTTTCGTAGGTCTGTTTAGGAACGCACATCAAAATTTTATCTTTCCAATGTACTTCCGGTGACCGTGGTGCTCTTTGTTTCTTGCCGACTACAGGGCAAAAAATATATACTGCAACGACCTTCCTCGCGTTGCCCCAGTTTCGCGATTTCTCTTTTCTCCTCTAAAGTGTCTTGGACTACCTCTTCAACACGCGCATGCATTACGAATCAAATTAGCCGCTATTCCGGGAGAAAAATGTTTTGGCAGCCAGCTTGATCAACTGGTAGGAGGTGCCAATTTCGCGGAAAATATGGACCCTAGTAATTCAGTGCCGACCAGATATTTGCTGGGCACAGCCCCCATTCGGAAAAACTACAGAACACTTTTTGTTGTCAGAACAGGCGGTTTTTTACAGTGAACCTGTTGTGGCAACAGAAATTTTTGTAGTAACGTGAGAATTTTCGGTATATATGTTACAGCGAAAAAGTAGAACAGAACTACCTACTACAAACATTCGGACAGAAAAAACTGCAAAACTACAGGAAGGTACTATGGAATTAGAGAAAATTCTGACATTTACGACAGAACTACAGAATGTTTTGTCGTATTTTTGATACAGCCTTGTAGTTTCGTTCTACTGGGCTGTAACAAAACATGTGCCCATAAAAAAAGTGAGAATTTCGCAAAAATAAAAGAATATAGGCACCCCAATCTTTCCTGTTTTATATCTATAACGAAAAAATTAGTTAGAGTGCGTCGCACAGCACCCAAAAGGTTTACTGTAAATAATTAGGTGTTTATACAATATTGTTCTACTTAGAAATAATGTCGATTCCTAGCCAGATGTTTATAACCACGGCACAAAACGCATACGAAAAGTCGGACAATATTTGAAAGCCTGTTTAAAAGCAACAAGTCATTTTCAAAGAACAAATGCAGTAAGAAGTAAAGCAAGAAAGAAAATCTTTAGTGCAATGTAACGACTAATGAAGCTCTGTCAAATTAAAAATACCATATCATAATGGCGCAAAAAAATTGTTCATACACATAAAAACAATGTACGTTATTAAAAAAAATGAGAATGAAACTATATAAATTGCGCATAACGGTGAAAGAAGGATTTGGTACAATTTTCAAGTTGTTAATCCGCACTGATGAGTGATCTGTGGACCTAAAAATTCAAGGGCTTCTGTGCAAAAACTCCTCCACTAGCTTTACAAATGCATCGAGCATTGAGCTGTGTGCTATTGATTGTTTCATGAGTTTCTATACTCTAATCACAAAAGAATAAATGGAATTCCATAAAAAGTCACCATGACGTGAAATTTTGTTTTTAGTCAAAGGATGCTCAATCATGCCAGTCTGCCTTCTGGGATGCTGATTTATTTTTTTATATCTATCCTAAAGTGCTAATGCCCGAGTTTACTCAGAAATTTCAGGCGTCAGGCGCGATTGATACAGCATGGTGTTTCACTTTAAATCCGGGAGTTTGAAATCGCTAAAGAGGATTAGTCTTGGCCCTGAACATTATTTTTTCACGTATGTTAAGCTTTGAGTTAATGACATCGCAGTCAGTCAAGGGGTTGCGATAACGCTGCCTACAACAATAGCGCGAGGGCCAAAAGCATTTTTTCAAAAGATTGCTTCGGCACCTTGAACGTCTGAAACAGATTTCGGGCCTGTTGTAACTGCCAGGCGCAGTAGCTGAACCCAGCATGGGAACGCCGTCTCAAACCTTTCGTCCCCCATCTCACGCTGTCTGGCTCTCGACTACGGGACAGCAGCGGTTCCTGGAATGCGAGCGCCTGCGATGACAGCCGGCGACTAGGGGCGAGGGGTTTCGGCCGGGGAGTTTACATCTCACCGGTTGATTCATCCGTTCGGGAGCCCGCGCTGTCTGAAGACGGCGACGGGGAAGATGGACGCTACTAATGTACGATTTGTACGATGCAATTCGTTAGACGGACTTCACTCAGGATGGAGGACTTGAGATTGACGGTGGTGCGTTCGCGAAGCGCGCGTGCGTGTATAGTGTGTCAGCCCAGGGTCGACGGCTGGTCGGAAGTTGTCCGGCCTAGGGCGGAATCGCGCAGGCAAGCCGACATCGACGGCCAAATGCCCGCCTCGTATTTGGACCCTACCGCCCCGAACAGTTTAGCACTCTCCACACTCCAGTCTGCTTGTGCTCGCTAACCGCGTGTTCATGTAGTCCGTCAGCCTGGAAGCGTCTGCTCCTCGCAATGTGTCCGGCCCAGCGAGGAACCACTCAGGAGCGCTGACGGCGACAGCACGACACTCACTTCCGATCAGACCCTACTGCTCCGAATAGCTAACTACTCCGCTACACTGTCGCCTTCTGTTCTCTTTCTTTAATTGCTCTCTTTCAAAGTGTTTTGTATTGTATTTTCATCTATGTGTGTTATTGGATGCTGTGCAAGTATGTGAAAATTTATTCTGTTCGTCCTGTGCCACCTGCTTTTTTCTTCTTTGAGATTTAACAGCTTTTAATGAGCCGTTTTCTTTGTTGTTGTTTTTTTTTTACAATTTGAATCATTGCACTGAATTTCCAACTTCTATTTCGTGCCTCTTGTCGGCGGCTGATCAGGAGTGGCCCTATCGCCGGTTATCCACCATGCATTATATATACCACTCAGGTAGAGGTGTTTGTCCCTCTTCCCATCGAAACTGGCAACTGAGCGCGCGGGGGGACATTGGCCGTGGCCTTTCGTCCACTCGTCCACACAACCCCCTCTCACGTATCGTAACAAAGTCCGCAAGAATTGGGAACGGAAATCCTTATTCTTACTCAAAATCGCCGCCTGCACACCACGTGTCATCCTATCTTTCTAACAATAGTGTAACCTTTTTTTTTTTTGAGGGGGGGAGAGAGGGGCGGGGGTGCTTGTTAGGTCTATATTATTGTCGTAGCTTGCAAGCTCCGCCTCTGCGGTGGCTGTAAAGTCAGGCTCGAGGATGAAAAAGCAAATATCAAAATGGTTATATCTTGTTAGCAATAATGAACTGAAAGTAATTTGTGAGTGATAATGAACAAATTTAATCAAGCATTGTAAAAAAGGGTTACAGACGGAAAAGAGCCCAACGAACTAGAGATAAACCTCATCAGAACCGAAAACTAGGCGCTTGTTTGTTTGCGTGTTTCTTTCCCTGTCTTCGTTCTTCGCGCTGTACCTAATGTTTAACGTGTTTAACTCGCCCAGATTCCGGTTCTGCTGAAGTTTATCTCTAGTTCGTTGGGCTCTTTTCTGTCTAACTCTAATCAAAGACCTAAGATAGAAGATAAGATATATCTCAAAAGAAACGTAAATTACAGGAGCGAGACAAAGTTCTCGAAGAATGCGGAAGCGCCCTCCAACGAACGCGGATAAAAAGGCCTCGCCAAGGTTCAAATTACGGAGTCGAGTGCAATATCCCTAGGCGCCTATAAAAGCTACGCAAGAACAAGCTGACATATACTGCTGAAAGCCGACTACACAATGTAACCCCTGTGCTAAAGATATACATTGCGGTCTATATTGTTCTATATTCTATATTGCTGCTTCCCCAACATGTTAACACAAATGTTGAGCGCATTCACTCCAGTGCTGCTTTGTCTTCCTCTGTATAGCCTCTTTTTAAAAACAGCAGCCTTCCCTATATAAACGATATTCCAACAGAATACTGAACAGAAAGAAATATATATATTTATTCACCTGGCTCTTTATAAATAAAAAAAGTTCGTATTTGGAATAAGCGCAAAAAACAGGAGTGGAGAAGGTAGCTTATTCCTGCTCTATATACACAAAGGTGATTTGTGAGACAGAAATTTATCATCTCCGGCTTCTGCAAAAATAAAACTGTGGCTACGCCATGTTGGAAACAAAAAGAGAAGAAGAAATTTCCCAGCAAGGAGAGGTGCGCGGGCGAGAAACATTATGCAGACACTTCCACGTATAGACCATGACCGTATTCACTGTTCCTCGCTGCCTTAAACTCACCCTCGGGCGCTAACGGTGAAGTGAAAATTGATTGCCTTCTTTCACGCCGCACGGCATTATTGACTGCGCAAGCTCCATCTTGAGATACCAACCTGTAAAGTAAACGAAGGACAACAGTGTCGAACGGCCACAATCCATCGAAATAATATACAGAGCAGAGCACTCGCAGCAGACCTCTCCGCATAAGCTTTTCTTCTCGAGTGTTCTATGCGCGGACGCCAGCCTCTAGGCAGAGGAGTTAGGGCGTATTTTGTTACTTGTGACAGTAATGAACGATTCCTATTTTTGTGTTTTTTTTCTTCTTTCTTGCTCGTGTTTTCCTTTCTTTCGTTCTGCTATGTTTCTTATTCTACGGCTATGCTGCCTGCACATACATCGTCCAGGCGCAGATTCCAACAGACAAATAACCACATGTTTCTTAATGTAGTACATTGGCATTCTTCTATCTGCGTTATATTTCAGTTCCTATTTTCTCATCAACGCGGCATGAACGTACAACAAGCCAGCACGTCATAAAAATAAGCAAAGCAAAAATGGTATTTCTCAATCAATGGAGTGTTTAACTAAAGCACTAACCGAGGTTTTCGTTAGTAATGTCCCTTGTGCCCTCAAGCTTTGTTAAAAAGTGTTTATCAAATGCCGCACTTCGTCGATTTCTTGTATATTTGCCGAACAGTACTGGCACCGGGATTCTTCCATCCGGCTCATTGCTCTGCGCTGTCAGTATCCTGCTTCCTTTTAACAGCAAGTAATATTTCGCGGTGTTTTTATTTCATCCGTGGCCCAACCTTAAAGCGTGAAACATAAAAAGATATCTACCTTCCGATTCATGCGCCGACGTGACGTTGACCATTGCCGCTTCTGACCTTAAACTGAACTGTCTGCAAAAGTTATTATTGATGGTCGCCCCACAGGGTCGCTGTTTCCTCTAAGATGTCTGCTGTAAACGCATGCCTACTCCTGCTTGATAGTTTTCCCGTCTTAGTTTACGTTTTTTTTTTTCGTATTTCTACATCTGCACCCAAGTTTTCACTTCCTGTTTAAAGCTACAAGTAACGTGACCAAAATACCAACGCCTTGTCTAGGCGACCCCCGGAAGCATTAGGAAAAATACTGTGACAACTATTTCAACTAGCGGTATCCGGCTCAGAAGCAAAGATACCTCTCTTAATTTTCACTTAGCTTTTAGGTGCAACATCTCTCGTTTACTGAACAGAATCAGGCCGTAGTTCGACTTTTATGCCACCAGAAATTGATGTTTCTTCCACAAGCTGCTTTTTGGATATTTTTGTTTCCTCTTCACAACTGAATCTTCATTTTTTCTGTAAGAAAAAAAAAAATCAATCAAGAGTTCGGTGAAACTGAAATGAAAGAGCTAAACCTCGCATTGGAGCCGTGTCATCTGTGCTTTTCCCACTAAAATGTCATTGCCATTTCAAGAGCACTTTTATAATCGATATCACTCTCAGCCGTCGATGTTAGGTTCTACTTACAATGACCGGCACAGAGTAATTGCATGTCGTGATTTGAATCTATCATACTCGAGTTCATTTAACAGTCACTGCTGTGGCAGTGCGAGAAATTAAAGTAATAGTGAAATGTGGCCCATCGATGGCCGGCTGAAGAACTGTATTGTTTAGGCTGCTTACCGCACATTCTATAGCACTCTCATTGAATGAGAATCCATTTTGTCATGGTAAGGGAAATTTCACTGGATGCATCACTTGCTTTATGGGGTGGGGGAGTTGAATTTGCTCTGTAAACGGAAAAAAAAAAATGAGACCTAGAAAAATGCAGCGAATTATTTTTATACTTTTCTAATATGATTATATAATTATAGAATGTTTCTATATAATAATATGTTTATATGTTATATTTTTATGTGTTATTGGCATGCACAAGCAGGCTCAAAGAAGACATTCAAAACAGTGCTTCCCTACTGAAAAAAGTTCTACCGGGCAATAACCTTACAAAATATCACCAAATCGCATAGACTCTCATACGGTGGGCATCATTATCATAAAATATTTAGCATAATTTATGATAATGTACAAGAAACTATGAGATCTTATGCAATTATATTCGATTTGTATGTGATTCCTTGTGCGAATTGAGTGAGATTGTGTGAGAAAATGTGAGGTTATTGCCTCATACAATTTTAGTAGGGTTACGCAGTGCCTTGGCATTGTGGTGTAGTCGGATTACACCACAAGGTTGCTCATTGAGACGTGTGTCTTCGTTATCTTGCATTCCTCTGCAGGTTCCATGACGTCCTGATATCTCGTCTTCTTGCATGTCGTTTTTCCTTTTCATCATCTATGTAGCCAAAGACTGCATTTAGCAGGCTTCCCGCAGCGGTGGTGCAATGGTTAGGGCCCTCAACGGCTGTGCCCAAGGAAGCGGAACTGAACCCAACTGCCGGTGGAAGTTTTTCGATGGCGGCAAAATGAGTGGCCACTGTGTACTGCGCGATGTCACAGCACGTTAAAGAACTCCAGGTGGTCGAAATTTCCGGTGCACTTCATTATGGCGTCTCTCATAGCATGAGTCGATTTGCGACGTTAAACCCTATAAACCGACCAACCTTGATTTAGCATTCATTTTTAATATATGAGAAGGCAATCGAAGGCTCAGTTACAAAATATTTCAGCATTGAGTGTACAGGAGTGCTGCTGCCATTGTTGCCGAATCGTTGGAAATTTTTCATTTTATGGCTAATTCAAGCTACTAAGGGAAAAGGCGATTATTTTTTTTCAACCTACTGAACATTTGGGAAATTTCTGCGGTCACTGAAAACATTTAATAAAATGTCCAGAGACAGTGAAAACGCCGAGATGACATTTCCGGGGGAGCTGAGTTTCGACCCGTTATCGCTTTCCTGTCTGGCCTTGGTTGCAAAGCCTATGAATTGCGCGCGTGGCGCACCGCACAAGCGCCCACAGTGTGGCATTCCGGATTCACATTTAGGAAGGTTTGAAGGAGAGAGCTTTATTTTGACATAATGCGTGATATCGTTTCACGTAGGCTCATTTCCGGAACGCATTCAGATACATTCCGAACAATATTATGGGGTTCTGTAGCCAAGGCCAGGGTGCAGACGGATTTCTGTCCTCGCGCCGTGGACATGCTCAGGCCTCGTTCCAAGGTTGCAGAGGGGAGATTAGGTTTTAAAAAAAGGTGCGGGGTCGCAAGGGGGAGGAAATAGCGCAAGCCAAGAGCAGGTCGCTAGAGCCATAGAGTTTCTAAGTAGCATATATTTGGAAACTTTATGGCTAGTGCCAGCCTCTACAGAAGGCTTCAGGAAGGTGATATGAAGAACGTATACTGCTATAATGCCTTGATCAACATTATGTGTGGGAATTATGTTTTATTTTATTGCTCTACTTTTCTCATGAATTTGCTTGGAAGTGTTCAGTCTAAAATAATTGTCACAAAGAAGATTTTGTGGGAAAAAAAGTAAATTTTGTGTTGACACCTGGGAAAATCTAGCCCACCAATGGGGCAGCACTTGCTCCCGCTTCACGTTGATCATTAAGCACGCCATACAACGTCCGACGTTTCGCTAAAGCTAGTCCAACGACAATGATGACAAGGTCAACCAGCCGTAAAAAATCAGTGTATTTTGCATTTTTGATAAAAGATTTCATAATTACCTTCCCATTGAATTTTTTAAATACCATTTTCTTGTCCAGTCAAGTTAAAATGGGAATACGAGTAAATAGCGGCCGTTTAGGTTATTGTGTTTGTGTTGTAAAACCGTTTGTGCTGTAAAACATTCATTACATGAGATTCGAATGACCAAGCTGACAATGATCATATGCTCTTGTCCAATAATGCATCTATACTTAAGGCATTCTTCATAGCTCAATGGAAGGCTGAAACGTTATTTCGCGAAAAATGAGTTCTATGCGGCATATTATAGTTTTGGTCCGCTGAGCTTAAAAATAGCAGAACTGAACGGAAACAGCAGTTTTTATCAGAGAATGAGCACCGGCGGGCCCACTCCCTCTGAAAACGCCGCTGTTGTCCGTGACTGGCCGTGCCTATCATGACGTCATTTTCGGTATGCCAGGCCTGCGCCGGCGGTGTTGCCGCGTGAGCGGTGCTTCAGGTGACTTCACAGCCCAACTTTTAACGGCTTAGCGCCTCAATTCAGCTTTACATTATTGGCTTCGGTAGCCGAGAGGCCTGGGATGACAGACATTTTTGTCGCTTCACAGTTGAATGGCCAGTTTGCCGTTTCACCGGCATGTTTTGTCTGAGCGGTGACTGCTTGGCCAGACATCTTGACGTTCACGTGCATACTCGGCAGCTTACAATCTTCGGCTCAGTCATATTCCAGGCAAACTCAGAGCCTCGAGGGCTATACATATACCCTCGGTGGGCTTGGCGCCAAAGTCAACTTCTCTTCAACGGTGTACTCTCTCCTTATTCTCTACAGAAACGATGGCAAACCAACGACTTCACACCACTACGTGGTTCGAATGTAGGGCAACAGTTGTGTAGTAATTCTCCAGCGAGAAAATTCTCCGAGAAGGCTTTTACTCCTAGACCTCTCCAAAACGGAACTGCGGCCTTGTCGAAGGGCGTCACCTTCTGCTTCCACTGCCAAGAAATGGGTGCTGCATCAACCCTCAACAGTTTTTTCCACGATACAAGATGCTTTTCTCGTTTCCCACCCTTCAGCCGTCAATAGTTAGATAGATGGATTTAATGAAAGGAAAGGCAAAGCGGTAGCCAGGAATAATTCAAATCTGGCCTGCTACTCTGCACTGGGGAAGGGGAAGGTGAGAAGAATATCATGATGGGAGACGGCATATGAAATATATATACAGGCACAGTAGCTTGCTTTACAAGCGCGAATCAAGTCCGATGGCGCACAAAAAAGGCAAAGAGCACGCACTGCCTAGACACCCTTCCCCTTATCCTGCCAAGCGCCCAGAAGCAGTTCCTCCGACAAAGATCTCTTGTCGAAACGCTTCAAGGAAGCGGCTAGCACACTTCTTTCGCACGCATACACTGGGCACACCAATAATATATGGTCCACAGGCTCCGAGATACCACAATTTGAACATTCCGGCGTGTCCACCTGTCCAATTAAATGTACTTGCGCGTGAAAGTCACGTTTAAACGAAGTCTATGTAGCAAGCTTGCCTTATGACGCGGAATATCACGCGGAACGTAAAATTTGAATGTTCGATCGAGCCTTTTCACGCGAAAGTGTCAAGCATCTGAATTAGCCCAGTAAGCTGCTGTAGGATTCTTCATACAACTGTTCGGAGGCCATTGCTGAGTGCGCTTTTCGCTTCAACATCAGCCTGTTCATTCCCATGCCCGCAGTGGGCAGGAATCCATTGAAATATTATCATGTGGCCTTGCAGCAGGGCGGATGTGAGGAGCTCCATAATGTTTAGTGCCAGAGACTGGTAGGCTGTGGGGCGTACGAAGTTTTCCAAAATTTGCAATGTAGTCTTTGAGTCTGTGAATATACACCATTTTTGAGGTGGTTCCCCACATATGTAGCGAATAGATTCCCGAATGGCTATAAGTTCAGCAGCGGTTGATGTACAAGTATGCCCCAAATGTAAATGTAGAGTCGTTTTCTGAGCTGTTATGACCACAGCTGCAGTGAATGCTTGTGCTGACACAGATCCGTCGGTGTATACGTGAACACAGTTAGGATATTGTGACCAGATGTGCGCCAGAGTAAGTTGTTTTAGCTCAGTAAGTGGCACCATTGATTCCTTTAGTATTCCGGGAACACGAAGGTGCACCAAAGGTTTGTCCATCGTCCATGGTTGTTGGGCGGGACGATATAGGAGGGAATATCCTGTCGGTACTGGCGACTGATGGCAGCGAAGTGCACTTGTAAAATTGCAGTCCGGTCGCTCATCCAGAATTTTGCTGAGTGGGTGAAAACGGCGTCTTGTAAGTGCTCGTGAATATACACGAAGTGGTTCGTGTGACAAGTATATGGAGATTGAGCGAGCATGTGCCTTTTCAATTGTGCCTTTGTTAGAGGTGAATCTAGGCTGTCCAAGACATATTTTCAGTGCCTGCGCTTGCACGCTCTCTAATGTCCGCAAGCAGGCAATGCTCATACTAGAAGAGTGTACCGGATGTAGCTGACAAACAGTCTCGTAAAACCGTATTTAGGAGCGCTCAGTTGGACCCCATTTGAGGCCAGGTATGAAACGAAGTACATGGCACAATTAATTAAACGAGAGTAGAAAACTGGGCAAGTTGGTATGGATTTATTTTTTTGTGGCACCACAGGGACGAGGAAGATAGGGAGAAAGACAGACCAAGTGCTCACTATCAACTGAGAAAATATATTGCGACATGTAATATATGTGAAAAACCCCCCAAAATACACAAAGAAACAAAATGGCAGCACATGCGCATTTCGGTCCATGGTTACCAGGCTGATGTCAAAAGCGACCTGGGCCGGCTTGCACGATAAAGTCCGAGCTAAGTCCAGACTTAAATGGTGTCTTTAGAAAGACCAAGCTTATTTAATACGGCTCGTGTTCCGAACGTCGAACGCTTCGGGTTCATGTTCACCAGAGTGGCTTCCCAGAACGGCCTCAGCAACCACTTGGGACATTTTTCCTCGTAACACAATCTTAAGCCGCAAAAAGCAATGGCAAGGATTTTACACAACGCAAAATTGACGGAATGTGTACATCTTACAGCAGGGACAGTGCCAGCGCATCCCTGTATTTCCCTAATTTCTCTACTTAGACACCTGGCGTCCTTGTGTCTTAACCAAGACAGCACTAGAGTCGTAATCATACAAGCGACTTATTAAAGTCAGGACTGAAGCCCAGTCTGGACTCCAGTCTTAAGCGGCCATGCTAGTGGCCTATTCTTTAGACTCCAGTTAAGTCTGGACTTAGCTAAGACAGTCTTAAGATTGTTTTGTGCAAGCGGGCCCTGGTGTCAAACCGTATCACCATAACAAATGTTT
>NC_139345.1:121223759-121247640 GCF_055883805.1 Amblyomma maculatum | reverse complement strand
CGACACTCACTTCCGATCGGAGCCTACTGCTCCGAATAGCTAACCACTCCGCTACACTGTCGCCTTCTGAACTCTTTCTTTAATTGCTCTCTTTCAAAGTGTTTTGTATTGTATTTTCATCTATGTGTGTTATTGGATGCTGTGCAAGTATGTGAAATTTTATTCTGTTCATTGATATTTAACAGCTTTTATGAGCCGTTTTTTTTTTTTCACAATTTGAATCATTGCACTTAATTCCCGACTTCTATTCCGTGCCTCTGGTCAGCGGCTGATCAGGCGTGGCCCTATTGCCGGTTAGCCACCTGCATTATATATACCACTCAGGTGGAGGTGTTTGTCCCTCTTCCCGCCAAAACTGGCAACTGAGCGCGCGGAGGGACATTGGCAGTGGCCTTTCGTCCATTCGTCCACACACCCCCTCTCACGTATCGTAACAACGTCCGCAAGAATTGGGAACGGAAATCCTTATTCTTAATCAAAATCGCCGCCTGTCCACCACGTGTCATCCTATCTTTCTAACAATAGTGTAACCTTTTATTTGTGGGGGGGGGGGGGAGAGAAGGGAGGGGGGGGGGGCTTGTTAGGTCTATATTATTGTCGTAGCTTGCAAGCTCCGCCTCTGCGGTGGCTGTAAAGTCAGGCTCGAGGATGAAAAAGCAAATATCAAAATGGTTATATCTTGTTAGCAATAATGAATTGAAAGTAATTTGCGAGCGATAATGAACAAATTTATTCTAGCATTGTAAAAAAGGGTTACAGACGGAAAAAAGCCCAACGAACTAGAGATAAACCTCATCAGAACCGAAAACTAGGCGCTTGTTTGTTTGCGTGTTTCTTTCCCTGTCTTCGTTCTTCGCGCTGTACCTAATATTTAACGTGTTTAACTCGCCCAGATTTCGGTTCTGCTGAAGTTTATCTCTAGTTCGTTGGGCTCTTTTCCGTCTCTAACTCTAATCTAGGACCTAAGATAGAAGATAAGATATATCTCAAAAGAAACGTAAATTACAGGAGCGAGACAAAAGTTCTCGAAGAATGCGGAAGCGCCCTCCAACGAACGCGGATAAAAAGGCCTCGCCAAGGTTCAAATTACGGAGTCGAGTGCAATATCCCTAGGCGCCTATAAAAGCTACGCAAGAACGAGCGGACATATACTGCTGAAAGCCGACTACACAATGTAACCCCTGTGCTAAAGCTATACATTGCGGTCTATATTGTTTTATATTATATATTGCTGCTTCACCAACATGTTAACACAAATGTTGAGCGCATTCACTCCAGTGCTGCTTTGTCTTCCTCTGTATAGCCTCTTTTTAAAAGCAGCTGCCTTTCCTCTAAAAAACTATATTCCAACACAATACTGAACAGAAAAAAAATTATATATTTATTCACCTGGCACTTTATAAATAAAAGAAGTTCGTATTTGGAATAAGCGCAAAAAACAGGAGTGGAGAAGGTAGCTTATTCCTGCTCTATATACACAAAGGTGATTTGTGAGACAGAAATTTATCATCTCCGGCTTCTGCAAAAAAGAAACTGTGGCTACGCCATGTTGGAAACAAAAAGAAAAGAAGAATTTCCCAGCAAGGAGAGGAGCGCGGGCAATAAACATTATGCAGACACTTCCACGTATAGACCGTGACCGTGTTCACTGTTCCTCGCTGCCTTAAACTCACCCTCGGGCGCTAACGGTGAAGTGAAAATTGATTGCTTTCTTTCACGCCGCACGGCATTATTGACTGCGCAAGCTCCATCTTGAG
Organism: Amblyomma maculatum; assembly: GCF_055883805.1. Classification (NCBI taxonomy): domain Eukaryota; kingdom Metazoa; phylum Arthropoda; class Arachnida; order Ixodida; family Ixodidae; genus Amblyomma; species Amblyomma maculatum. The sequence goes on along the minus strand of NC_139345.1, from coordinate 121,245,883 downwards.
ATACCAACCTGTAAAGTAAACGAAGGAAAACAGTGTCGAACGGCCACAATCCATCGAAATAATATACATAGCAGAACACTCGCAGCAGACCTCTCCGCGTGGGCTTTTCTTCTCGAGTGTTCTATGCGCGGACGCCAGCCTCTAGACAGAGGAGTTAAAGTGTATTTTGTTACTTGTGAGAGTAATGAAGGATTCCTATTTTTGTTATTTTTTTCTTCTTTCTTGCTCGTTTTTTCCTTTCTTTCGTTTTGCTATGTTTCTTATTCTGCAGCTATGCTGCCTGCACATACATCATCCAGGCGCAGATTCCAACAGACAAGTAACCACATGTTTCTTAATGTAGTACATTAGCATTCATCTATCTGCGGTATATTTCAGTTCCTATTTTCTCGTCAACGCGGCATGGGGACGTACAACAAGCCAGCACGTCATAAAAGTAAGCAAAGTAAAAATTGTCACTCTCAATCAATGGAGTGTTTAACTAAAGCTCTAACCGAGGTTTTCGTTAGTAATGTCCCTTGTGCCCTCAAGCTTTGTTAAAGTGTTTATCAAATGCCGCACTTCGTCGCTTGCTTGTATATTTGCCGAACAGTACTGGCACCGCGAACCTTCCATCCGGCTCAATGCTCTGAGCTGTCAACATCCTGCTTCCTTTTAACAGCAAGTAATATTTCGCTGTGTTTTTATTTCATCCGTGACCTAACCTTAAAGCGTGAAACATAAAAAGATATCTAACTTCCGATACATGCGCCGACGTGACGCGGACCTTTGCCGCTTCTGACCTTAAACTGAACTGTCTGCAAAAGTTATTATTGATGGTCGCCCCACAGGGTCGCTATTTCCTCTGTGATGTCTGCTGTAAACGCATGCCGACTCCTGCTTGATAGCTTTCCCGTCTTAGTTCACGGGGTTTTTTTTTTTCTTATTTCTACATCTGCACCCAAGTTTTCACTTCCTGTTGAGAGCTACAAGTAACGTGATCAAAATACCAACGCGTTGTCTAGGCGATCCCCGGAAGCATTAAGAGAAATACTGTGACAACTAATTTAACTAGCGGTATCCGCCTCAGACGCAAAGGTTACCTCTCTTAATTTTCACTTAGCTTTTAGGTGCGACATCTCTCATTTACTGAACAGAATCAGGCCTTAGTTCGACTTTTATGCCACCGGAAATTGATGTTTCTTCCAGAAGCTGCTTTTTGGATGTTTTTGTTTCCTCACAACTAAATCTTCATTTTTTCTGTCAGAAAAAAAAAAATCAGTCAAGAGTTCGGTGGAACTGAAATGAAAGAGCTAAACCTCGCATCCTAGCCGTGTCATCTGCGCGTTTCCCACTAAAATGTCACTGCCATTTCAAGAGCACTTTTATAATCGATATCATTCTCAGCCGTCGATGTTGGGTTCTACTTACAGTGACCGGCACAGAGTAATTGCATGTCGTGATTTGAATCTATCATACTCGAGTTCATTCCACAGCCACTGCTATGGTGGTGCGAGAAATTAAAGCAATAGTGAAATGTGGCCCATCGATGGCCGGCTGTAGTGTTTAGGGTAGGTGCTTACCGCACATTCAATAGCACTCTCATTAATTGAGAATTCATTTTGTCATGGTAAGGGAAATTTTACTGGATGCATCACTTGCTATTTGGGGCTGGGGAGTTGAATTCGCTCTGTAAACCGAAAAAGAAATTAGACCAGAAAAAAGCAGCGAATTATTATGTTTTTCTAATATGATTATATAATTATGTAATGTTGCTATATATATATATATATATATATATATATATATATATATATATATATATATATATATATATATATATATATGTGTGTGTGTGTTATATTTTTATATGTTATTGGCATGCACCAGCAGGCTCAAAGAAGACATTCAAAACAGCTAGTGCTTGCGCAGTGCCTTGGCGTTGTGGTGTAGCCTTGGATTACACCGCAAGGGTGCTCATTGAGACGTGTGTCTTCGTTATCTTGCAGTTCCTCTGCAGGTTCCATGACGTCCTGATATCTTGTCTTCTTGCATGTCGTTTTTCCCTTTCATCATCCATGTAGCCAAAGACTGCATTTAGCAGGCCTCCCACAGCGGTGGTGCAATGGTTAGGGCACTGAACGGCTGTGCCCAAGGAAGCGGAACTGAACCCAACTGCCGGTGGAAGTTTTTCGATGGCGGCAAAATGAATGGCCACTGTGTGCTGCGCGATGTCAGAGCACGTTAAAAAACTCCAGGTGGTCGAAATTTTTGGTGCACTTCATTATGGCGTCTCTCATAGCATGAGTTGATTTGCGACGTTAAACCCTATAAACCGACCAACCTTATTTAGCAGTCATTTTTAATATATGAGAAGGCAATCGAAGGTTCAGTTACAAAATATTTTAGCATTGAGTGTACAGGAGTACTGCTGCCGTTGTTGCCGAATCGTTGGAAATTTCCTATTTTATGGCTAATTCAAGCTACTAAGGGGAAAAGGGGGGGTATTTTTTTTTCAACCCACTGAAAATTTGGGACATTTCTGCGGTCACTGAAAACTTTTAATAAAATGTCTAGAGACAGTGAAAACGCCGAGATGACCTTTTCGGGGGAGCTGAATTTCAGCCCGTTTTCGCTTTCCTGCCTGGCCCTGGTTGCAAAGCCTGGGAATTGCGCGCATGGCGCACCGCACCGGAATACCATTAGTGTGGCATTCCGGATTCACATTTAGGAAGGTTTGAAGGATAGAGCTTTATTTTGTTATAGTGCGTGATATCGTTTCACGTAGACGCATTTGTGGAACGCATTCAGATACATTCCGAACAACATTATGTGGTTCTGTAGCCAAGGCCAGAGGGGAGACGGATTTTTGTCCTCGCGCCGTGGACATGCTCAGGCCTCGTTCCAAGGTTGCAGAGGGGAGATTAGGTTGGAAAAAAGGTGCGGGGTCGCAAGGGGGAGGAAATAGCGCAAGCCAAGAGCAGGTCGCTAGAGCCATAGAGTTTCTAAATAGCATATATTTGAAAACTTTATGGTTAGTGCCAGCCTCTACAGAATGCTTCAGGAAAGTGATATGAAGAACTTATGCTGCTATAATGCCTTGATCAACATTATGTGTGGGAATTATGCTTTATTTTATTGCTCCTTTTCTCACAAATTTGATTGGAAGTGTTCACTCTAAAATAATTATGTCCAAAGGATATTTTGTGGGAAAAAAAGTAAATTTTGTGTTGACACCTGGGAAAATCTAGCCCACCAATGGCTCCCGCTTCACGTTGATCATTAAGCACACCGTATAATGTCCAACGTTTCGCTAAAGCTAGTCCAACGACAATGATGACAAGGTCAACCAGCCGTAAAAAATCAGCGTATTTTGCATTTTTGATAAAAGGTTTCGTAATTACCTCTCCATTGAATTTTTTAAATACCATTTTGTTGTCTAGGGAAGTTAAAATGAGAATACGAGTAAATAGCGGCCGTTTGGACTATTGTGTTTGTGTTGTAAAACCGTTTGTGCTGTAAAACATTCATTACATGAGATTCGAATGACCAAGCTGACAATGATCATATGTTCTTGTCCAATAATGCATCTATACTTAAGTTAAGGCATTCTTCATAGCTCAATGGAAGGCTGAAACGTTATTTCGCGAAAAATGAGTTCTATGCAGCATATTATAGTTTTTGTCCGCTGAGCAAGACTATCATACTTAAATATAGCAGAACTGACGCAAACAGCAGTTTTTATCAGGAAATGAGCACCAGCGGGCCCGCTCCCTCTGAAACCGCCGCTGTTGTCTGTAACTGGCCGTGCCCATCATGACGTCATTTTCGGTATGCCAGGCCTGCGCCGGCGGTGTTTCAGCGTAAGCGGTGCCTGAGGTGACTTCACAGCTCAATTTTTACCGGCTCAGCGCCTCAATTCAGCTTTACATTATTGGCTTCGGCAGCCGAGAGGTCTGGGATGACAGACATTTTTGTCGCTTCACAGTCGAATGGCCAGTTTGCCGTTTCACCGGCATGTTTTGTCTGAGCGGTGACTGCTTGGCCAGGCATCTTGACGTTCACGTGCATACTCGGCAGCTTACAATCTTCGGGTTAGTCATATTCCAGGCAAACTTCAGAGCCTCGAGGGTTATACATATACCCTCGGTTAGCTTGGCGCCAAAGTCAACTTCGCTTCAACGGTGCACTCTCCTTATTCTCTACAGAAACGATGGCAAACCAACGACTTCACATCACTACGTGGTTCGAATGTAGGGCAACAGTTGTGTAGTAATTCTCCAGCGAGAAAATTATCCGAGAAGGCTTTTACTCCTAGAGCTCTCCAAAACGGAACTGCGGCCTTGTCGAAGGGCGTCACCCTCTGCTTCCACTGCCAAGAAATGGGTGCTGCATCTGCCCTCAACAGTTTTATCCACGTTACAAGAGGCTTTTCTCGTTTCCCACCCTTCAGCCGTCAATAGATAGATGGATTTAATGAAAGGAAAGGCAGAGCGGTTGCCAGGAATAATTCAAATCTGGCCTGCTACTCTGCACTGGGGAAGGGGAAGGTGAGAAGAAAGAATATCATGATGGGAGACGGCATATGAAATATTTATACAGGCACAGTAGCTTGCTTTACAAGCGCGAATCAAGTCCGCTGGCGCACAAAAAAGGCAAAGAGCACGCAACTGCCTAGACACCTTTCCCCTTATCCTGCCAAGCGCCCAGAAACAGTTCCTCCGACAAAGATCTCTTGTCGAAACGCTTCAAGGAAGCGGCTAGCACACTTCTTTCGCACGCATACACTAGGCACACCAATAATATATGGTCCACAGGCTCTGAGATACCACAATTTGAGCATTCCGGCGTGTCCACCTGTCCAATTAAATGTACTTGCGCGTGAAAGTCACGTTTAAACGAAGTCTATGTAGCAAGCATGCCTTATTACGCGGAATACCACGCGGAACGTAAAATTTGAATGTTCGATCGAGCCTTTTCACGCGAAAGTGTCAAGCATCTGAATGAGCCCAGTAAGCTGCTGTAGGATTCTTCATACAACTCAAGAAGGCACGTCTTATCCGCTCTTGAAAAAGGCACAGCTGTTCGAAGACCATTGATGAGCGCGCTTTTCGCTTCAACATCAGCCTTTTCATTCCCATGCCCGCAGTGGGCAGGAATCCATTGAAATATTATCATGTGGCCTTGCAGCAGGGCGGATGTGAGGAGCTCCATAATACTTAGTGCCAGAGACTGGTAGGCTGTGGGGCGTACGAAGTTTTCCAAAATTTGCAATGTAGTCTTTGAGTCTGTGAATATACACCATTTTTGAGGTGGTTCCCCACATATGTAGCGAATAGATTCCCGAATGGCTACAAGTTCAGCAGCGGTTGATGTACAAGTATGCCCCAAATGGAAATGTAGAGTCGTTTTCTGAGCTGCTATGACCACAGCTGCAGTGAATGCTTGTGCTGACATAGATCCGTCGGTGTATACGTGAACATAGTTAGGATATTGTGACCAGATGTGCGCCAGAGTAAGTTGTTTGAGCTCACTAAGTGGCACCATTGATTCCTTTAGTATTCCAAGAACACGAAGGTGCACCAAAGGTTTATCCATCGTCCACGGTTGTTGGGCGGGACGATATAGAGGGAATATCCTGTCGGTACTGGCGACTGATGGCAGTGAAGTGCACTTGTAAAATTGCAGTCCGGTCGCTCATCCAGAATCTTGCTGAGTGGGTGAAAACGGCGTCTTGTAAGTGCTCGTGAATATACACAAAGTGGTTCGTGTGACAAGTATATGGATATTGGGCGAGCATGTGCCTTTTCAATTGTGCCTTTGTTAGAGGTGAATCTGGGCTGTCCAAGACATATTTTCAGTGCCTGCGCTTGCACGCTCTCTAATGTCCGCAAGCAGGCAATGCTCATACTAGAGAGTACTAGGAGAGTGTACCGAATGTATCCAACAAACAGTCACGTAAACCCGTATTTAGGAGCGCTCAGTTGGACCCCATTTGATGCCAGGTATGAAACGAAGTACATGGCAAAATTAATTAAACGAGAGTAGAAAACTGGGCAAGTTGGTATGGAAATATTTTTTGTGGCACCACAGGGACGAGGAAGATAGGGAAAAAGACAGACCAAGTGCTCACTACCAACTGAGAAAAAATATTGGGACATGTAATATATGTGAAAAAAACCCAAAAATACACAAAGAAACAAAAAGGCAACGCATGCGCACTTCGGTCCATGGTTACCAGGCTGATGTCAAAAGCTACCTGGTGTCAAACCGTATCACCATAACAAATGTTTGAGGTAGCCAAATTCAGCATCAAACAGCAATAACGACGGCACGCTTGCACATTTGTGGGATGACTCTTTTATTTTAAATGCCTCCACAATTTCTCGGGCTGTCTTGTCTCTATGTTTCTAGATAACGCGTGACTGATGGAACAGCGGTGTGCAATCATGACCCTTGGCTTAAACCGATGGCAATATAGTGACGGAGGCGGAGGCTAAAGAAAATGCTGAAGTCAACGCCAAAACTGGTTTTCTTCCAGAAGTGATTTGGAAGCGCATTGTTTGCGTGTCCATATTCTCACAGATTGCAACAAATATGCACATCGGTGTTTCACTACAGGCACGCTGAGATTTTACTCAGCTTTGCAAGTGAGTCCACTGCATTGAACGAGGCAGAAAAATTGTGGGTATGCTTAAGCGCTTCGGGGGTAAGATGCGAGAGCATCCTGTGACTTCCGCATTCAGAAATGAACGTATGCGTGCAATTTGCACCCCGGAAGCCGGTTTAACACTTATATCGTGGAGGCGTCATTTGTCTTGACAACGATGTATCAGGTCATCATTAGATGGCTGCCTCATTTTCGCGCCAGTTTTTCGTACACGTTTTTTTTTTTTTTTTATATGAAATGGGAGCACAGTGATAGCAAAGCTTTTTCGACCGGACGACCTGTATATGCTACCATATAAGACACATTTTGATACTCCGAAAACAAACATGGCGTGGATTAACGGGGTGCGCAAAAGCGCTCTTGTTTCGTCGCTGAGTGGACATAAAGTTACTCTCTCTAAGGAAATACGGAAGCATTCACAACGCTCCGAAATTTATGCGCACAATTTCCGAGACAGAGGTTATGTCATGAGGCTGTATTACTAACCAAGTACGCGAATAATATAACTCATCGTGTAAGCGTGTTATGCTCCCATGTTCGAATCTACTCACAATGCTCGATCGTCGGCCCGTAACGCACGGGTCAGTTACTGTGAGATGCTTAGAACTTCAGAAGCTGCTGCCGCTTTGCCGACGTCAACTAGAGAGGAACGCATACTTCCAACATCACACGTGTCGACCCGGCGCTGCGGGTGTAAAGGATGCGCCGCCGAGCGCGTCATCTTCCCCATTGCCTGCCGAAAATGAGGCGAAGACGCTCGCCCGCAGACCAAGCCGTTGTGGATGGTCCGCTCCATGCGTGTGTACTGACGCGCGAATTCTAGGAGGAACACAGCAGCATGCACGAAGAAGGATGATGACATTGCATTATCACCACTAATCCCCTCGCATGCATGTTTTAATAGCCCCATCTTTCAACATGCGGACGCTTTCTTTGTACTGCTGCCGAGTGGGTGTAAAAGTAGCACACCACCTTTAGTAGCACCGGCCTTTCGAGCAATGTGGCTGATAAGGCTTTCTCTTTAAAAAATCCCCGTTTTTAAATATGCTGTGAATGCTGCCTTGTTTTTGGCCCCAGTATTTTATGCTTGACGTATTTGTTTGTGCAGCACGCAAGGGGGGGGGGGGGGGAGGGGGGGGGGGGGGGTCTCCAGTGCTTTTGGAGCTGCAGCCTCATCGTTCTGACGGGCTGCTATCCGTATCTTCGAAATATGCGTCTTGACTACTTCACATTTACTTGAGCAAAACAGATACATTCGGTGGATAAGTTTAAGTTTTCGTTTTCCTCAGAAATCCGCCTGCGCATTGCCGTTTGGTGTGCCTTATTGGTGTGATAGTATAAGAACTCATTCTAGGGAGTAAATACGTTTTCCGTCATCTGTAAATTTCCAGCAAGAAGAGAGGGCTACGAAAGATGTAGAGGGCGGCGGGGAAGGAGGAAGGTAAGAAACAAAATAGTCTGAATAGAAATGAAATTGCGTTCGAAAGTGGAATTATTTTGAAGTCGACGTCCCCACCCTCTCTGGTATAGTACTTGCTATGGCTTATAGGCAATTGTCACTAAATCAACGCCATGCTGGGCGACGCCGGGAAGAATCGACAGCACGCTGATCAATTTTCTCCTTCACGAATGCTCTTTCGGAGCATTCTGACGTTTCTGCCATAGTTTTCAGTCTCTGTATATTGCGATCAGGAAACCCAGCGAGGCTATATCTATCGCATTGTTGCACTTAGGTAGTCTACGATTGTTTGTTCGATTATTTCTCCAGGGCATTTTGTTTAATCTTTTCTTTCGCATTTCATTAATGTACGTCTGGACGACATGGTCACACTTCAGGCAATAGAAGAAATCATTTTTTAGAACTGAATTACTGTGTACATTACTTTTTACCTAAGGTTTTCCGCCTTAAATTTTCTATTTCGTTTTCACTTAAGGGTTATACAGGTTATGTCCGGAAAGTAAGGTGATTGTTTTTTAGAGGCGCTGCTCTCGGTTCTATCGAGCTCGAAGTGGTTGGTTTAGGTAGGGCGAAGTTTCAGCTTTTTATCACTGCCAGCGCAGTCTACAGTCGGCTCCAAGCTCTGGAAGCATCAGGATAGCTGTTTCCGTGTGTCTACTGATAGCATTGTGTCACGACGCTGGATGGCATCCGCACGCGAACAATGGTACGCGATACGTCCTCTGCCAAACTTGATAAAAGTTTTTCCCACACCTGCCAAGTGATTCAGCAAGCCTACGGGAATCCTGCTTTTTTATATTCTCAAGTTTCAAATTGGTTGAAGGAGTTTAAGGTGGGTCGGGAAGATGTCAATGATGAATACCGCTCTGGGCGGCCATAATTAAACGAGCAAACGTGACGAAAAAGTGCCTCGTGTTCTTCACCTCTTCAATACTGACCTCCGAATGAGTGTGCGGGTGATGGCAGAGGCACTCAATATTCCAGAAACCACGGTGCGTGAAATCTTAAGCGAAAATTTGAACATGCATGGTGAAAGTGTGCGCCAAGCTGGTCCCCAAATTGTTGACAGACGACCACAAGGACAACCAAGTGGTGATCGCGAGCGAACTTTTGGAACACGTCCTAATTGAACCTTATTTTTTCGGAATAGCATACGGAATGCCATTCGGAATGGCATTCTCCAGAGTCCCTTCGCCCCAAGAAGGCAAGAGCTATGAAGACAAAAGAGAAAAGATTGTTAATTGCGTTTTTTGTCGTCAAAGGTATGGTTCACAAAGAATTCGTACCCCAAGGGCAGACGATCAACGCTGCCTACTACGATGATGTGCTCGAGAGATTGAGAATAAGGGTCCTCCGAGTGCGAAAGGATGTTGCCGATAACTGGCTCTTGCATCACGACAACGCTCCCAACCACACTTCTATGCGCGTACGGGAGTTCCTGGCCAAGGACAACTCGCCGACACTGCCCCAGCCCTCTACAGTCCTGACCTTGCTCTGGCAGACTTTTTCCTGCTCCCCAGAATACAGAGCGCCCTGAAAGGAGTTCCTTTTGGCAACATCATAGCGATTCAAGCAACCGTGACAAAGGCTGTAAACAAAGTTCCTGTCGATGCCTTCCGGGATGCGTATACAGTGCATGGCAGAGTCGCCGGCAAAAATTTGTAGATGCAAGAGGAGACTATTTCGAAGTAGTGCAACGTTTGTAACGATATTTTGAATAATTTGTTTTCTATGAATACACTTTTATTCCTTTCCCGACACACCCTATAAACTAGAAGCAAAAACAAACAGTGTATTTTGCATTGGTACCACCGCAGGTATTAAACTCCCCTTATGTGCAACTTCACTGTATTACCACAGACAAAGTCTCCATGTTGCATCTTATCGCGCGGAGTTTATCGCGTACTTTTTAACTGAGAGCGCTTCAACATAGTAAAAAAGTATGACACCAGATATATCACTTCTGAGCTCTTCATTCATTCATGGCCAACTTGTTTGTTACTTTTCCAGCCGTACAGGATCTAAAATTGGATGCTTGGAACAGGTCAACTGAGAAGTAAAAAATGAACGAAATAATATTCAGAGTTACGCGCGATTAATTTGGCCAAAAAGAAGCAGCTTAGCAAACGTTGATTCTTGGTTCCTCGTTCCTATATTAAATTTTGCAGACATACCACCTTTGTGATCGTGTTAAAAGCCTCTCGCCAGATTTCCCTGGGGCTCCCCGAAAAGTTTGTTAGATTTCCGTGGTCTGTTTTGCCGTCAAAAGTTTTTCCATGCTTTATCGGTACTCAAAAACCTGCATCCTTTATGCTTCCGGGTCAACATATACAACATCTCTAAGGCACACTTTTGCTGTCCCCAGAGATCTTACAAGTAAGTAGGTACAAAATATAACGTCTATGAAATGAATACAACTACCCAATGCCCTCCTACTGCCAACGCACAAACGTCTTAAAAAGCTTATTTAGCGCCGTGGCTATAGCTGAGAAACAAGCAAACATTATCCTAGAGCTTGTACTTCCCGGAAACTTGCAGCAAGAATGCTCTTGTGAGCTGCTTTTGCGTATGCAGTCAAAGATATGCTATGATTCAGTGTTATTACTAATAATGCTCTGTATACAAGGTTTCACTGGTTTTGTATATCCCTAAGACGTACAGCCTTTGTCAAAAGTGTAGAGTCCAAGGGGTCTACTTCTGAGCGTGTAGTGGCGCCGATTTAGCATCAATTTAGGTATTCCCCATTGAAAAAGGTAGGACAAAAACTCTTCTTACCATAAACACAATAGGCGCACTGCAAATGCATCACAAACCTCCCGATGGGGCTCTAAACGTTTTGCAAAGACTGTACCTATAGTGAGGTGTTTCATGTAGCGATGGAATATCTGCAAGTGCATCCATACAAAACTGGTTTTTCGTTTCCATGTCTACATGGCGTAAAACCCAGTAAGGAAAGCCACCTTTATTTACTCAACAGTCTGAGTGTTGAGGAATTCTTAAGTGCATGCTGCATGAAGACGCGTCGATATTTTTTACTTCAATGAAACTATTTGTTGAAGTTATCCCTTATCAGCACGAAATACTTCATCTCTTCAAAGTGTGACCCAATGATATAGACCAGTGTCTCGAGACCTTATGTCGAGCTGTAAAGGCGATTGAGTCCTCCTTTTACTGGATAAGTCCAATTTTGGCCCTCTTCAAAACCATTCATAATATTTTAAGGAGTGATGTAATTTGACACCATGAAACGAAGCGTAGTTTGACGGTCCAGGCACCGCTTACGCTACAAGAGGCGATGAACTCTAGCGGTGTCACTAGTCTAATGATGTCTTCCCAAGAATGATCCTTTTTTGTTACATTTTTTTTCGTGAAACCATATCTGCATGGGCTTTCACTTGTCCAGTTTGGGAAGTCCTGATATGGTCTCAAAGCTTTGTACTTTTTATTCGTTTGTGAATAAAACCATCGGCTTGTAACTTTATCAGCTCGCTTCTGACACGAGATGCGACTAGGTCTTATTCGTAAGATAGCAGCCGCGCTCACCTAGTTCTACTTAATTTGAGAGTGTGGTTTTTCTTTCAGCGCCTGAACCTGAATGCAATTTTCAGTCTTAGAATTTAAGCGGCCTAGAGCTGCACGCATTTGCTTTTCGAGCATCGCCGCCATTCTAGTAACATGTGGTGCCTTTTGAGGAGTGATGCCCCATTCACACAAGAGCGTCGAACTAAGCCTGAAAAGTGGTGAGTGCGCGCTTGATAGCTGCCGCTGTCGCTCGTATGACCTTTCTCTAAAATTAAAAACACGTACGCAGTACATTGCGCATAGGGGCCGTGTCAAAAGGATTCTTGTTGTCGACTCGTCCAATTTGTTCCTTTCCGTGTGGGCATAGGTGGGCCTAAATAACAAACAGTTCATTTCAGTTACACGACAATTTACTTGTGTGTTGCCAGCTGCACAGTCCCCATCATGTATTGTGGCACTACCAAAGCGAATTACATTATGTTTTCATCGTAGCCTTTAGCAATGGAATCATAAATGCTCACATAGCCTCGAACTTCGGCTGCGGTAACAGTATTCATTATTACCGAACATTAGGCTTCAGTGGCCTATAGCAATATGTTAAGACAATAGCCACTCCTTCACGCAGTGATCACGTCTGTGCAACGGCTCTTATTATTGTATTTACGCATGCGTATTTCCATATTGCAAAATGTGTGCTGACAAAACATCATTCCAGAATCCAGGATACGATATTTTCGATAATCAGCTCCCTATGGGCGGCAAAGCGATTCTTTGATTTTTTTATTTGCAAGGCCTGTGTGAACCCGAAATATTTTCAGATTCTAAGACCAAAATTTTAGTGGTTGTCCCGGCCTAACATATTTTATTGGAAGACCCTGGAATTTTGTTTTACCTCCAACAGACATGGTACCGCCAACAGGTATTGTAGGACACACAAATATTTCGAATGGCCAAGGAGCCCCTTTCGAGTTTAGCGCGTGTTCTTTATTAGGCATTGAAGTGCTGGAGTCCAACTTGACCAACCTCAATCTTCTGTCGCCTCTCTTTGCGGAAGCCGCCACCGCAATTTTCTGCTCATGAGATACAGATGGTTATATATAGGTTACTATCAATACCATAACTGTAAAACAACTGTTCACAAGAGGCATCAAAATGAAATACACCTCTTTACGTTTACAGAATATAGAAATTACCTTCTATATTACCGCGAAACACTACTTGAGCTCGAACCAAACTAGCAGCACCTGGAAAACCAGAAGCATTTTCAGTGATCACCCATCTGTGTTTGAATAGTCGCCATTCAAAGAAGGTTCATGCCTCGTAACCATGCCCCAATAATGTCCTGGTCTATAGCAATGACGTCGTGTGGCGCAGACGCCTCTCTTTGTCCAACAAGACAGGACGACCCAAAACAAAGTGGCCGCCTGTCGCTGCAATGTGAACCAAATATTGAGGCTTGAATGCAAGCTCTAGTGCCCGCTGACCGGCGGATGGAATAAATTATGGATCATATTAACGTGAGTTCTGGCTCCATGCACCCTATTGCTCACAACAACCAGGCGCTTACTGCGCCGCCACAGTCTGCACCGTCGCAGTGCACCGGTCCATTCGGCACTGAGGATGGTGACACACACGATATTCTAGGCAACTAAATGTTGCTTCATCCTTCACATTCACCCAAACTTGCACCAGCGAGTTCCTGCTCTTCCTTCCCACGAAGACCACATTGCGCGTATAGCATTTTCTAGACGACTAGGAAGTGATTGCCTATGTGTAGCTCTTCCTGATCTCCCAAAGCAAAGGAGGTTTCCAGCATATTATCGGAAGAAGCTCATCTATCAGCGCCTGATGTGAATGGTCTCGAGAGGAAAAAACTTGAAAACATATTGAATTCAACTAGAATTTCCTTTTTTTTATCTCTGTTACTTCATACCGATAATAAACTTTTTATTGAAGCCTTGTATAAGGATTTTATAAAAGTTAAAGCTTTATATGAGATTTTCACCTTAGAAACCACTCTGTGAAGTTAAACGAGGGCATCACTTACCTAACACATAAGCCGTTTCGGGCGAAAGGGGGAGCATAAATCATAAACGCAAGAACAAAATCCAACCTGGTCATGAAATGAGAAAAACGTTAGCACAGCTTCGCTTTTTCATAACACTCCTATAACCGGACCTTTCTGGAAGCAGTTTTGTTCTGGTTACTGCAGATGGCGGAAATGCCCGTTCAGCCTTTGAATTTTTATAATCCTGTCAGCTGGTTCTTTGGGTACGGTACTTGACATGGTTGCCTGGGGTGGTCGCTTTCCACGTATCTGCTCAATATGGGATGTATTGCATACCTACGGAAAAGAATTGACGTATTTCGGAAATACTCAAAATGATATTCATCATGAAAGCAAACGTTTTCGAAAATATGTGCTGGCTTATTTTCGCTTCTCGCCAAGCAAACATTCGCATTATGGGTATCAAAAGGGCTGCTTTCGATTTTTTCGGCATTTCGATTTTCGGCATAGAAGGGGTCCTATCTGTATAGAACGCATTTTATCCCAAGTAGTAAACAATTTAGTGAACATTTAGTCCATATGTGTCTTACTTAAAGGAAACGAATGTAATTTAAATAAAGATGTGTAACAAATTTTGAAGAATACAGTGTATAGGTTTCAGAGTCTTAGTTGACCTGCGTACTAGATTTTAGCTGTTTCGAAGATCCTGATTTCAGTTTTACAGTCATTAATTAACTGTGTAGGCGGTCTTAGTGATGCAATCGTTTCGTATGGCTTTGACAGAAGAGTCTACATCAAGTTCCTCCACTCTAAACAGCGTGTCTCAAACGCGTATAGTGTTTACTGTTGCTGCTAAGAGCAATCCTTTGAAAGAAAAGTACATCATAGTACCATTAAAGTCGTTGGAAAATTAAGAGTCATCTCCGGCTGTCTGATTCTGCAAGAAAAAAAGACCAAAAGTAGACATTCGCCCGCAAAAAGAGTAATTTAAAAGCTGAACAATCTATTCAGCCGTCAAAGTAAAAACTGGGACATAAGTTTTGATTGAAAGACGGCAATAAATTAATTTATAGACGCAACGTGAAAACTCTGCACCTCAATATTTGACAAAGATATATATTTCTTTATAGTACTGAATGTACATTTAGCATTGAATTCCGCTTTGAACAGTCACCGTTATGTAGGTCAGTGAGTAGTTTGGCTTCAGCACCGATATTTTTCTTTTCTCAAATGCGATACTACGATGGAGTACAGTGGGACTCATGAGCTTAGTTTTCTTTCACAAGAGAGACTGAGGAATTTCAGTGTATTTTAAGAAAACACTCCCTTATTAACTGTTACAAGACTTATCATTCATATCACCAGATGTCGAATGCCTAGAAATCTTAGAATTACCTAACAAATTTTTCTGCTTTGTTGGATCAAAGCAGCATTGATGCGTTATTCTGAGAGACATAAACATTTACCCATTCTATAATGATTTATAGGCAAATGAGCTAAGAACAGTGTTTTCCACAAAAATAACTACACACAGCGCGACATTACCAGATATAGGCGTAACAAATTTAGAATGACACGATTTTCATGCTGGCGTGCTCGTATTTTACTTGAGCGATCACTTAACGTTATTCTTTATAGCATTATCCCAGAAGAAAAGTAAAAATGACCCGGATGCATGGCATCATCCGCGTCGAAAAATCACTTATGCAACACTGCAGTGCTTTTTCCGCTTAATCGAAAGGGTTTATTGGAGTGAAATCTACAAACAATCAACACCCGGCAGAGCTTTTGACATATACTTAGCCTTGCTATAGGCGCCTAATAGGATGTAGTGTTTCCAGAAGAAAACTCCACTTCTCTCAGAAACAAAAAATTCCGGAAACCATCGATGACTTCACTTCTTTCAGTCACATAAAAAAATGGATAAAAATCTACCATGAGTTTATAACCAGAGAGGCCCAGCTCTATTCTTAAAATTTAAAAATACCAGAGCACACTGGCATCCTATCTGAAGAAAGCTAAGAAAGAATATTTCCATAGTAAATTCGAAGGCATGCGGTAGGAGCCTCGAGAGGTGTGAGGTGTAATAAATACGCTCACTGGAAGAACAAATAGCTGTTCTAACATAATTGAGATCCCAACTGATGGTGATGCTGTACGTGGCGGCGCTCTCGCCAACGCTATTAGCATGCGTTTTAGAAATGTTAGCTCGAATAATTGTACAACATTGAACATTACATCAGTCATCAGTCGGTATCGGTCGTACCACCAATACGTGAGCTTCTGTATTTGCATCTAACAAGTTCCCATGAAGTAGAGCTGTTTGAACATATGGGTGCGCTAGTAAAACTTGCAAGCCATTGTTCAGCGAGTGCACTGTGGAGGCAAAGAGCAAATATAAATACATGCACGAAATAATCAAGGCACACATGATTCGCAAGAAAGCAGCTGAGTGTGTTAGCACTCCATCGATTAATCTGTCGGTTAAAAGTCCCGCTTCTCGATGGTAATAGGATGTGCATTCAATGATAAATGATATTGTCAAAATATCCGAACCAGCAGAAGTCATCTTGTATGTAGATGTTATTAGTTTTTTTTTTTTTTTTTTTTCATATCGCAGGATATAAAAGTGCGCAAACTAAAGTGAACAACTTCGATATGCACCTCTCAAGGTGGCTAAATCTAAATATATACTGGAACTGAATTAAAAAAAGGCAACTTATATCCTATTTAGACCGATAAATGCAACATTGCAGGTTGCAATAGCACTGACGTTTGATGAAAAATGCATTTCCTCGGTTAGAGAACAAAATTTCTAGGCATGTAATTCAAGGAAGAATTGTCATGGACGCCACACGTGAACCATTTATTAAATGAACTGGCACCGACCTTTGGTTGCTTATACAAAGAGGCCCATATAGCCCCCGTATGAATAAAGCAACGTTTGTATGACCACTTCTCTATTAAAACTATTCTATAGGACCATAATGGGGAGAAACACAACGTATACTAATTAAAATCAGAGTATAATACTACAGTAGAAAATATTGCGTTGCTGTGAAAATTATTGTGGGTCTTGGTAGCTGCTACGAACTTCTCCTTTGTTCTTAAATTACAAAATATTGAAAGCCGACATGTTTTATACTACCAACTACTATAGTTCATAAAACTTCGAATGCTGTACATCTGTGACAAGGAAGAAAATTCTGTTTATCCATTCCGACATAGTAAAAGACGGACGCAAAAAAAAAGGTCAAATTATGCAAAACAGTCATTAGCATATCAGAAAGTTGTTATTCCTAATAAATTAAAAGATGCAATAGTTTCGATACTGGTAGTTCAAAAAGCACATTAAAGATGTCTTATAGGATCAGCTTTTCTCTATGGAGAATGAATATCACCTTGGCCATGTTTCTGCAGAAGATATCCTAGCATTGCTTACTGACCCTGGTATTTAATATATTTTGCATCTAACCTTCTTCGTGTGTATATAGTCTTCATATTGTTAAAGGCATTTATAGCTATAAACTGTACAGTTGTACTGAAGGAAGTTTCTGTTAAATATCATTTCATTGTCGTTGTTCATATTGCTATGATTTCGTATAGTGTCATGTGATTATGTTAGTTTTTCCTTATACACACTTGTTATGTGCATTACTGTCTCCATGTGGTCATATGACCGCACCTCAGTCGACTACAAAGGGACAGAGGCCGTTGTCAGGTGCCACAGCCTTTAATCTCTGCGCCTGCACCAGATGCGGTATTTGCTCTGCTGAAATTAAAAACAATTATGAGGGACTTTAGCGACTAAAGTAGTGAAAGGCGAAAGCCTGAGAATTCTCATCTTGTCTGGCATTCTCGTCTTGCTACGGCGAGGCAATTGGTTTACAGGAAAGGAAAGGCGCGGTAACTGTCACACTAAACGTGCACTCCTGAACCGGTTTTTAATTCAAGGCATGAAGGCGAGAGTGAAACATATAGCAGAACGCTACAGAACAATTTCGACTGCGTGGGTACTTTTACGTGCCCTGAGATCTCATAGCACACCGAAGCATATGTGTTTCGCCTCCACTGAAACACTTCCGCCATGGTAGGGTTCAAACCAGGGTAAACTGGTTCTGTAGCCGAGCATCTTAACCACTAGGCCATCGCAACCGATTAGACCTATACATAATATCGAAAATCGGCAACACAGGCCTCCTGCTGGAAGGGTGGAAGCATGTGAAGGTTGAAACAATGAAAGCACCATGAATGGGGAAACTCTCGAAATATCCGATGGGTAAGTCTGCGCAGTATGTACCAGAAAAATGACTACGTATTAGTATATTGAGAAGACCAGGTGTGGCAAGGCAGAGGTATAGGTCGTCAATTCTCATTTCAAGCAGCCGCAAAGTCTTTGTATATGTGGACGGAACCTGGGCAGAACAAGTCTTTGCGGTCAGCTCCTTAGTAAATCCCGAAAAAGCAACATAAGGGCGCAAAAGAGTCATACCCCGACGGCAATGCCACTGTTCAAAGCGGAAAAGCAGAGTATTTGCCTTGTAGCATTTGCATGGTAGTAAGTGATGAGGTAGGAGTTTTTGAATATTTCGAACAGGGATGCATTTCCTTAGATTTATTGAATAGGATTATGGCAATGGCAATTTTCGGAGAACGTATTAACATATGAACAGGGTAGCTGTAGCAAAGGATCGATTGTGTTCGCGGATATTCGGCAAATGCGTATTTCTATATCATGTTCTCTTACGACCCATGCACAGGACATTAGCGCAATTATTGTTAGGGCATTAGCGTAAATGCGCAATTGTGTGATGCCGCTAAGTGCAGCAAGAGGCTTGTTGCGGAGCTCTATAACTGGAGGAGTTGTAACTATAGGTAATAAAAGAAGTGGCTTGGATTTGCACTAGAGGTTTCGCAAAGTGAAGGTGGAACCCTACTACCATCCTGTCTTGTTTAGCGCAAAACTGCATTATGTTACGAGTAAAACGGCGAACCAACTAGTGCCACATTTCAGAACAAAGACATGACAGTTCTGTACGAATTACAGATCGCAAGACCTTGCCTGAAGTCAAGGTTGCCGAAACATGGTCTAGAGCTAACGTGTCCATCGGTGCCATGTGTCAGCTTTATGAACGTCGCGACATGAACGGACCTCTCTGCGTGTCTGCTCAACCCTTTTTCTGGTTTTTTAGCGCCGACACATCGCAGCTACAAGCTAGGCGCCGTCGAAGTCAGCTCCTCATATGAAGCCTGCAAAACTGTACTAAGGTCAGCCTTAACCAAAGCTCTAGCCCAGCATTAGAAAATTATTAAAAATGTGAAAAACATGATGGACTCGTTTAGAAAAATTTCTGAAATGCACTAATTGATGATTATGTCAAACATTGAAACATTCGGATCGCTTCCGGATAACTTCGAATATTCGCATAGCCCTGTAATAAATATATTCGTGTTGAAATCTCCAGCTCGTAGATTGACTATTGGAATAAACGCAAGTATTTAAAAACACAACGATAAATTGATTGTATTTCTATACATGGATTCCCAGTTTCGTCGACTAAGCCTGGCTTACACCACTCACGAGAGCGCAGCAGCAAGGCGGAGCCTTTAATCATGTGTGAGTGAGTCGTAAATAATTATGATGCGTAATTTTGCACAATAGTCCTCAAGGACTACGCATCATAATTATTGGTGTGGGGAACGAGCGAAAACACGTTACGAGAATAGGAACATCACTGGGGGGAAAAAGGGCGGGGACTTTAGGTATGGTGCGAGATGTGAAGACTCTTACGAAAGTGTCGATAATTAATACTATTAGTATTAGACTGAGAGAGGTGGCAAATTGTGAATTTTTGGCGGTACTATGCAACATTCTGCTAACCCCGAACACATCTTTATCCCCTGCATCGGCCAGCAAGAAGGCGAGGCCTAAGCCCGTCGGCCTTACACTGAACTGATAGCAAAGTCTCTGAGCTGCTGGAATCCGCCAGTGTCGGGAAGGGAGCGAAGCGGGAGTACCTGCTCTGCAGGAGAATATGGTTTGACTCCTATCATGATTGCTTTTTTGGATGTCGTTGATCCCCTCATATGAGTTAGGGAAAGGCCGATGGCCAAGGCTGGACGAACAGCGCGCATTCCATTACCGGCCCTGATCTTTTTCCTTTTGGCAATAATTTTTTCTTTGTTTACTTCTTCGTTAGCAACAAATGTCACTATTTGCATTTCCCCAATGCCCGACGTTTAGCGGTGAGGAATCAAGTTTCAACTGTGATTCGGGTTCTCTGAGCGGCTGGAGAAAAAGGTAAGGACTGGCCTCGAGGCAGACTCTTTGCTCACTCGCATTTTTGCTAAATTTGCTTCGTAGCCTGCGCTTCGCGATGCTGTGGAAAGGTAATGTGTTTATCGATGGATACAAAGAATGTTGCTGAGCTTGCACTTCATCCTAAGGGACCGCTTTAAGGGAATTTGTTGAATCCTTTTCGTACAGAATACAAACCGCGCGGCTTCGTTTTTGTTTCTTTGTGTGTCTTTCACGAATTTGCATGCACGAGAATAACTGTTTAGTTGACCCGAATCGCCTTGACGTACTTCGACATTTTATCAGCTCTCATGTTTGCTATAATGTTGCGCCTTTTGCTAGTGGCCGGGAGCGGTCATTTTGTTTCTAAGTTGTTAACGACGCCTCGTTGGCTTCGACGTCCTCCGTAATTCTGCTTCGGGTTTTGTGCGCGCGCATCTGAGCGTGAGTCTTCTTTCCTTCTTTCTTTCAATAACGTTTCAGTTGTGAGCCCAACCTCTTCGTCTGCTCTTTTAATTTCTGTGTTCTCTATTTCGGCTGGTCTTAACATAAATCGGTACCAACACAACGCGTCGTCATCCTTGTTGATATTAAAATATTTTCTGCACGAATGCGAGAACGGTAATTTGAAAATGAAGAGCTCATTAGTAGTAAAAGCTATCCGCAAAACCTTACGGAGCTTATAGTGTTTTCACGTTGCTGTGATTCCTTCTTGACTCTATGCGGAGAGAAACGTTCAATATTGTCGAGGTGTAACAATTTTTTCTTTCAGATGGATCTGGTACAAACTCCTACTTCAGATGTGATTCTGAGAAATGAATCGTTGCTGAACAGTGGACACATCCACCACACAAAGTGCCAATCAGACTTAGTCATTTTCATCAAGAGCACTCTATAAAACGTCCTCTGTGAAATGTGTAAGGCGCACTGTCAAGAGGAGGAAAATTATGTGGTTTCCTTGAGTACGACGACTGAGCTTGTGTTTTCAACCAATTCCTTTTTATTGCGAAAGCAGTACTACTCTAGGTTTCGAACCTTCAGCGTGGTAGCCACGTCTTACCCACGTGACGCTGTGACGTCACACCCCACGTGACACTGTGGGCTTGCAGGAGCTGCCAAATTGGGTCTCTCGTTTCACATGGGACGGTTATGTCAGAATCAGCCTGCTAGGACCCTGGCATTCACGTTACCCCTATTCACGTTACCCCTATAGGCCACTAAGGCACGTTCATACGGCTTGGTTACAGCGAGGCTTTATATGTAGGCTGAGGAAAAAGAAAAAGAGAAGAAGATGAACGCTAGGTCACTCGCAGCTAATGCTTTCAACCAATATTTGGTTCAGCAGCGGTAAACCATTGCACTTTTTTCAGTAAACATTTTAAAACTCTTTTTCACGTTCGTTTAGTCGGGTGGTTATTTTTGAAATCGTTCAAACATGGTTATTTTCTTAAAAAGCCGCCACTGTAGGCAAGTTATTGGGTGGTAGGGTATGAGCAGCTATCTATCTATACAGAATCACTTTACAGTGAACTATATGTTGTCGTATTCACGACCTTGTCATTCAGTATATAAAGGATCACAGCTACTCGTCCTTTATATTGCAGAATATAATAATAAACGTAAACTTATTTTTCATTCTGTGTTCGATAAAAATAGCAAAGGTCAAAGGAACAGAAAGCTCGTTAGGCTCTTTGCGCCTCTGCGAATACAGTTCAACTGAACGCAAGCACAAATATTTTGAGGTGACTATCATTACCATTACGACGTGCGCAAATATGAACAAAATTCTATCAAGTCCATCGATCAGTCCAGCAGACATTCATCCCAAATATTGGGCACTTTTCAACTTCAACCGATTTTTTGTCCCTTATGTTTCACCGTTCGAGATGAACTGATTTAGATTCAGGGCATATCATTTTCAAAGTTGTTCCTCTCATAAGCTTTACTATAGGAGAGGAATCTAATCATGAGTCTAATAGCCAAGATACTATCGGGAGGCAAGTCGGGAGGCTGTCTTAAAAGAAACGCTTTCTTATTCAGTTTAAGGCGCATGACCTATACTGTGTGATCAATTAGTAGCTATATACTTTATTGAAAGATAAAACATTGACTATTGGAAATAAAGGCATTTAGGGCGCGATCCTTTGTCATACTCTAAACTTGGCAGGCAGCTTTTCCCGAAGCAAGT